>NW_028221503.1:0-60389 GCF_014529385.1 Adiantum capillus-veneris
CCATCATGAAGAAATTCCTTGCAAGTGATGCAAAGGAAAAAAGCTTTCTTATCGAATGTCAGATTTTGAAGTTTTCTCTCCAACGAGTCTATTCATAAATATGTTGACAAGTTTTGGGATTTACATCTTAAGGCTAGTGTCTTCCAAAAAATACACTTTGGCAGGCAAAAGCAACAATTCTGTGCAAGATTACTTGAAGCAATACCCGAGTATGTCAACTCACAACAGCCTACTACTATCACCAAAGTAATCCACAACACTATGGTTGCTTCACATATCAATTTCAAAAAAGGGTGTAAAAGGAATGTCAAGCCCAAGGAAAACAAATATCAAATTGATACAAAGGGGAAGACCAATGCCCAAAACTCTTCCCAAGGCAAGTCCAACAACAACAATAGGTCCAAGGAGAAGACAAAGGTGAAAATAAACTCTTTCTTGAAGAGCTAGAAGCATTTTGTAGGGACCACAAATTCTTTAAGTGTGGGGATCAAGGACATGGATATCGTTCTTGCCCAAAAAAAAATGCCCACAATCAGATTCCTAGAGCTTCCACGGTCGAAGCTCCAAAAGAGGATGCTCATTGCAAAGGATCACCTCTCTCCTATGCTTGGGTAAAAGTAAGGTAGCATGATGCCTTCATCCTATTTGACCCTGGATTTACTCACAATTTCATATAAATAGAGTTGGCCACCAAGTTAGGCATTCAAGCTCATGAGATGGGAGATGTTATTGTAGCCAATGGAGCCTTCAAGAGCCAAGAAGCCACAGTTACTCCCTTGATTTGGAAATTGAGGCTTCATGTCCAATGCTATTTTGACAAGAACATTTCATCATCTCTCCTCTCAAGCATGAAGATGTCATCCTAGGGACACCATGGTTTGACGGTATGACTATTAATATAAAGTTCCCTGAAAGAAGGTTTTATTCAAGTACAGGGAAAATAACATGTACATAGATGCTAAGGAGCCTGGTCATATCATACCCCTTGTAAATTCTTCTGCTTTTGAGAAATCAATGAAAAGCTCAATTTCCTTGTACATGATTTTTGTCAAAGAGTCTCTAAATGATACTAATGTTTCAACAAAACAAAGTGGTAGGGATCAAGAAGACTTAGACTTGTCTAATTTTCTAAATAGATTTCCAACATGTGTTTATTGATGACATCTCTATGGAGTTACCTCCAAAACGAGCGGATGATGGCCATATGATAGAGCTTCTACCCGGGAGTTCACCACCTAATAAACCTCCTTATAGAGTATCTCAAGATCAACAAAAGCAGATTATGAGGCAACTACAAGAATTGGTAGACAAATAAATGGTGAGGCATAGTTCCTCTCCCTTTTGTTCTCCAGTCCTTTTAGTGAAAAAGAAAGATGGTACATACCACATGTGTGTGGACTATTGAGCACTAAATCATATCACTATCAAAAATAGATTTTTCGTACCATGGGTAAAAGATCTATTTGATAAGCTACAAGGCTCAACCAACTTTAGTAGGATTGACCTTAAAAGTGGCTATCATCAATAAGGATAGTGAATGAAGATATCGTAAAGACCGCATTTTGTACAACATTTGGCCTCTATAACTTAATATCTAGTCATGCCTTTTGGTTTGACAAATATTCTAGCCACGTTCAATCGTCTAATGGAGAAAAACATTTGACCCCACCGCAAGTTCACTGGAGTGTTCTTTGATGATATCATCATCTACTCCAAGTCCTTCGAGGAGCATAAGAAACACCTCCAGGTAGTTTTTCAAGCTTTTGAGGGAGAACAAGCTTTTCATCAATTAAAAGAAAAGTGAATTTTCCCTTCAAGAGATTCAATCCCTAGGTCATATTATCTCTTGAGATGATATCCGTATGGATCCATCAAAGTTGGAGGTAATAAAATCCTGGCCTAATCCAACGAATTCACATGAGCTACAAAGATCTATTGGTAAGTGTGCATACTAAAGATGCTTCATAGAAAAATTCTCTCAAATAGGAGGACCATTACATGACTTAACAAAGAAGAATGTTAAGTACTCTTGAATTGACAAAGAGAAAATTTCTTTTGCCAAACTCAAAGAGAAGCTTATCTCCCAACCAGTGCTTATGCCTCCAGATCTCTCAAATTCATTTGAGGTCCAATGTGATGCTTGTGGTGATTTCCTTGGAGCCATTTTCCTTCAAGAAATCCATGCCATAGCATATGAGAGCCAAAGGCTCAATGCCGATGAGCAAGTCTTGGGCATGTATGAAAAAGATCTTTTAGTTGTTCTAAATTCCCTAGACACATGGAAGCACTATCTATAGGGGACTCCATTTATTTTGCGAACGGACCACCAAAGTCTCAAGTACTTCATGACACAAACAAAGCTTTCCGAAAAGCAAATGAGGTGGGAAAATTTTCTTTTGCAATTTAATTTTCATATTCCTTACATTGCTGGTAAACATAATCAAGTGGCCAATGCACTATCACAATGACCAAGGGTAAATGTAGTTTCTATAGCAACTCACAATGATCTATCTTCCATGATATATGAGTATGCTAATGACTTTGATTTTCAAAACATAATGTCGACCCTTGCCTAAAGAAAGAAAGAGGAACCATTCACCTTGAAGGATGGTTTTCTTCTCCATGGCAATAAGCTATGTGTTACTCACTCCTTCATGAGGAAGTCATTATGAATCCCATGCTCCTCCCTATGCACGGCATCGAGGGATTAAACCTACTCCTCTTTGAGGAGTAGAAAAGTAATTATATTGGCCTACCATAAAAGTGGACATACAAGAGTATGTTTCCAAATGTGTGATATGCCAAAAGACAAAGTATGATAGAGGGAAACAACCTAAATTACTCCAACCATTGCCAATCCCTAACTTGCCATGAGAGAGTATATCCATGGATTTTATCTTAGGATTACCCAAGTCTATCGATGGGAATACGGGAATATAGACAATGGTTGACAGGTTTAGCAAGCAAGCACACTTTATTCCTATCAAAAAGACTATTAAAGCATATCAAATGAAAACCCTCTTCATGTCTTATATTTTCATACACCATGGATTTCCAACATCCATCATGTCAGATAGAGATCCTAGAATGACTAGTAATTTTTGGAAAGGTCTCTTTGAAAACTTAGGTACAAGATTGAATTTCTCTTTGGCCTATCACCCACAAACGGATGGCCAAAGTGAGATAGCCAATCTTACAATTCTCTATCTACTAAATACTTATGTTACAGAAGTATCAACACTCACAATGGGAGAAGTACTTACCCCTTGTAGATATGCATACAATAATATTGTCCATACTACTACAAGAAAGGCACCTTTTGGGATCATAGAGGAAAGACCTAAAAGTCCCTTGCTACTTAAAGTACATGGGAAGATAGTTGCTGCCAATGAGTATAGCCGCGACCTACAAGAATCTTTCCAAAAGATTAAGGAGGCTATATCCATCCCTCAACAAAGGCAAAAAGCTACTGGTGATAAGCACAGAAGGGTCTTAACATTCAAAGAAAGTGATTGGGTCTTGCTCAAGTTTCCCAAGGCTCAATTGAGGCAAACGACATGCAAAAATCCCATGGTCCACCAAAAGTATTATGCTAAACTAGCAAAAAGATACTATGGTCCTTTTCAAATCTTGAAGCCAATCAATGACATGGTTTATCAACTCAATTTTCCCAACCATTGGCTCACATACAATGCTTTTCATTGTGAGCCTACTCAAGCCTTACAAAGGAGAGCCACCAACAAACTCAATTATTGAAGACCCCCTAGAAATCAAAGACCAAGAAGAGGTGCTACAACCCAAAGCTATCCTTTGACAGCATGAGGACAAGGTGCTACGGCATGGTAAAATTATTTGCCAACATCTTATTAATTTCAGAAATTATCCTTTTGAAGATGGATGCAAGGAATACAGCTTAAGGATAGTATGAACCTTGTCAATGCTTACAATTCTACAATAGAGTAAGCAAAAGATCTTTCTTTTAAATGATCAATTTTTTTGTCTTATAGGACTAATTCTCTTTCTATTGTGCACAAATTTAAGTAGTATGCATACTTAGAATCATGTTTGTGATGACGAAATCTCTCAAATACCAAGTAGACTATGTCACTCTACTTTGGGAGAATGAAATGGACTCAAGAGAAGACATTCTTTTGGTAACTAAGTCTCCCAATCCCCAAATGGATTAGTCATCCATCTTGGAATGATGTTGAATGGTGAAAAGGGATCCTCTACCCACTAAGAAACATTGACTATATTGACTAAGGCTTTATCTCTTCTACCTCATATAGGAGGACGACTATGATTTCAAGAGAGAGGTAATATCACAAAATCTTATATCTAACTAACTCAAATGATCTTCTCATATTAAATTTATCATTTAATGTGCGGGAATAAACGAGAACAAGAGTTATAATATAGACATGTGCTTATGGATCTATCTCAACACCGGGCCAAAGTCAATGGGTCCAAATGAGAGATGTTATGTCAAAGAGCAATGCTAGCTAATGGAGATTAAATAACTTAGGGCTGGCTTCATTAAATACTTCCAAAGGTTAGTGTTAAAAGTCCTTAGACCTTAGGCAAGCTGGGGTTGTACTTGAGGTGGGACCGCGGCCCAAGCTTGAGGTGCTTGTCGTGCTTGCTGACTAAGGTGCTTGAGGTGCTTGTCGTGCTTGATGACTAAGGTGCTTGAGGTGCTTGAAGGTGCTTGTCGTGCTTGATAACTAAGGTGCTTGAGGTGTTTCATGAATAAGGTGCTTGAGGGGCTTAAGATGTTCCAAAAGTCAACAAGGATCCCTACATATGGGGGATGAGCCCTACTTGTAGGAGCATGAGAGAGAACACACACACCCTCACTCAAGGCAAGCCTAGTCTAAAGAGGCAACAAGGACACATGTCAAGCTCCTCTCCATGTTGCCCTCATAAGGTGCCTAAAGTCTATTGGTTGGCTTCTAAAGGGGTCCAATAATATTTTAGCTACTTAAATTAATTGTTTAAGCATTTATCAAGATCTTTCTTTGAAAGGGGAAAGGAGGACACTTGTCCAAAGGCTACCTCTATTGCTAGTTGTGACCAAGGCTTGTGATTGGCTAGGCTTGAGAGAGCCAATAAGACACAAGCATGAGCTAGAAGAGGGGTCAACTATGCAAGTAGAGGTCTTCCTTGATGGGTATATGCTCTCTCTCTCTCTCTCTCTCTCTCTCTCTCTCTCTCTCTCTCTCTCTCACATACACACACACACACACACACTCATTATGTGAAGTGCTAAGTACAAGAGCTTCATCTCCTCCTCCAAGCTTGTTGAGAAATTAAGAGCCTACACCAACACTTTTGGATATGGAATGAAAATCCAACCAAGAGCCATGCTCCAATGCTAAAGCTTTCCATCTTCTCTATCTTCATTACTATGCTATTATGCTATGTTATGCAACAAGATTGATGATAAGTGAGGAACTATTTCTTTCTCATAAGAATGGTTCTTCCTCCTCTTCCCTACCCTCATTCCCTACTAGCTCTCTCCACCTTTGAAGGTGTTTGAGGTCTTGGGACTGAGACCGAGGAAATGTAAATGCTTTCATTTAACTAAGTTACAAGCATAATTCTGGTGCATTAAGCTCTCTATCTTCATTGCACCATCAAGGTCTCAAGGAACACAAAGCTTGTAGTGTATCAAGTCTCTTTTTATGGGAGATTATAATGCAAAAGCCTTTTGCAGGGGTACCCGGATCCACATAAATCTGGTCCTCAATTGTTCTCAAGTTCTCTAATTCTCTCTCTTGCAAAGTATTGTTCATGTCAAAGATTTTGTCTTTGGGTCCCAATAGTAAATAATCCCAATTATTTACTTTTCTCAGTTTCCACACTTTTTAGGCTTGTTTTGCCAAGTAATCACCTTGTTGTGGTCTCTGGACAAGTTTGGTTGAGTTTGATCAAGATTTATCCAAGTTATCAAGATTTATCCAAGTTATCAATTGTTTACTGTCCGTAGATTCTGATTCCAAGAATCTACCTTAAGTCTCAATTTTGTGATCCAAATTTCACCAAATTTGATTTGCAGAGTCTACTTGATACACTTGACCCTATGGTATACACAATTGTGTTAAATTTCTCAATTCCGGAGTAAATGTAAATAATCGCGATTATTTACTACTACTGAGAATTTGTTTTCCTCAACTTTTTGCCAAAATGTTGATACCAACTCATTAAGCAACTAGACTTAAGCTCCCTAGCCAATTTTCACCCAATTTGGATAATCCCTGCTCACATTTGTAACCAGTTTTCTGTCTACACACTGACGTTACAAATTTGGCCACAATTTTCACTTCAATGATCCAAATCTTACCATTTTTTCTTTGTGGGCTTAATATAACATGCTAAAACTTTTGGCGTGCTTAGTTGGTCAAAAAAGTTAAAAAATAAGGCAAAAGTAAATAATCGTGATTATTTATTTTTGGTAATTTTTTGCATATTTTTGGTCATCTAAGCATATACACTTGTTAACACTTCAATCTAAGCCTCTGAGTCAAGTTTCCTAAATTTGAGCAAGATTTACCAAGTCACACTCAAGTTCTCAACAATCAGTACAGATTTCAGTTTTTACCAAGTTTTTGGTATGTTTTGTGATCCAAACTCTATGAGCCTTCACAAAAGATGTTTGTAATCATGCATAGAGTCTGTGGTATCAACCTTGATCATTTTTGAGCTAAAAGTAAATAATCGTGATTATTTACCTTTGACCTAAAATGAAAACTTTTTTCAACTTTTTCAGTGTGGAAAATCTTTTTATGATCTATTTTAAGCCTCTGAGTCAAGTCAAAACTTAATTTGGCCTAAAATGTCAAGAAAAAGTAAATAATATGAGTTCTTGCAAACTTTTGAAAATATACCTTAAATGCATCCTTAAGCTTACCCACAGGTTCATACAACTTTTATGAGCATAGTCTCCATCCGGTTCAATGATTGATAGTCTTTTGGTGTTGTTTCAAGCGTAGACCTGAAACTTTGCAACTTCACAAAAACAACTCACAGATGATTCCTTTGGAGTGCGCAATGATTTGAGATCTCACCTCAAATTCTACTTACCCTACTCCTAGGTTCTACTGCACTCGGTTGTGGACAGTGTCCACAAACACTTGTTTTCTTGTTTTTATGGTTTCTTGAGCATTGATCTTAAGACTTGTCTTGTCCATCAATCATTCTCAAAATCCTAGCCTAATCCTACAATTCGACAATCCTATAAGGTACTTAGTAAGTACAATCTACTCCTAAGCTATCTCTACACAGCAAAAGACGACACTCTTAAGCTATCCAGTTTTTAAGAGAAGTTTAACTCAGAGGAAGTTAATGGAAAACTACAAGGCGATCATGTTTTCCCTAGTTTAGGTCTATTCATCCCCGGCAACGGTGCCAAATGCAGGACAGGTGTCTAACCTCACTCCTATCTTATTGCAAACATAGCGAGAACCACGAATATAATTGTCAATCCATGGGATGAAGTTGACTCGACTAGTGCATAGAGCAAGAGGTTGTCAATCTCTTAGAAAAAAACAAACAACTCGCATCGAACTCAAGCTACACTAAAATGACAGAAATCACCAAAAGATAATCGCTAATCGGCAAACAAATCACATCTATTTCAGCATCAAACAATATCCAAACATTACAAAACTTCTAGGACATGTTTATAGGACCTAAGTGCACATGCTTATGGCCTTAAATCTCATTTTAGGTCAAGTGCAAAAATCGTGATTATTAACAGCACTTCTTAGCAATGATGCCCCAATACCCCGCCTATGCTTAGTTTATGATTTTGACGCTTAAATTTTTACTTATGATGAAATTAGTCCGTGGGTCGGCGATGCCAAAAGCTACGGAATACCATGAAATGCTTGCGTCAATGTAGAGAGCTCTTACCTGCGGTTGCAATTCAACAGACGGCACTACAATGTGACAACCGGGAAGGGAGTAGGAAGCACAAGAAGGAGAGAAGTGTCAGGCCAAGGGTAGGACCGGACAGCAGGCCAAGGGCCGGGGACTGAGTGGCTCAATGCGGCTAGGAGCCGAGGGCAAGGCATAAGTTAAGGGGTCCTACTTGCAAGGGCCAAGGGCTATAAGTATGAAGGTTGTGAGGAGAATGTTATGCCAGTCTACCCGTTGGCCTTTCACTCGCATCAAAGCTCGGTGGATGAGGGAGCTATGGAGGAAGGGGAAAGTATTGCATGGAGGATGGATGGTGTTGCATGTGTACTCTCTCTCTCTCTCTCTCTCTCTCTCTCTCTCTCTCTCTCTCTCTCTCTCTCTCTCTCTCTCTCTCTCTCTCTCTCTCTCTCTCTCTCTCTCTCTCTCTCTCTCTCTCTCTCTCTCTCTCTCTCTCTCTCTCTCTCTCTCTCTCTCTCTCTCTCTCTCTCGGGTCAAGACTGACTGACAAGGCAAAGGCATGGCCGTGGGAAGAACCGCTCGACAGGCAAGGAAAGATAGGTCGCTTGCAGGTAAGGCCGTGGGTAAGGTCGTTTGTGCAGCGAGGAGGGAGCAAAGCTCAACCTCCACCAAACCGTCGCAAGAGGATTCAATGGGAGCGCATGGCGGAGAGCAGCACATTTGGAAGCAGGATCGAGCCCCAGTTCCCAGCAGAAATCTTGCTGAGTCCCGATCTTCTCTCTCGTGCAGGTTTGCTGCCGCCATCACTACAGAACGACTTTGTTTAATTTTTTTAAAAATTCCATTTGGACATGGGCGCCCTAGCCTTGGGTACCCTCCCAATTAAGGACTTTGGCCCACGACTCCATCCTATAAGTTTTAGGAGTTTCGACATTTTGACATGGTTGCAAGCCTCGAGCTGTTCAAGGAACACATCCTTGCACACGAGCACGACCTCCAGCCTTTCACACATAGATTAAAGTTGGGACTCAACAAAAAATCACCGATGGCATGCAAGGTGCATGTGCTGACGGCCGAAGTGAAAGCTCCAAGGTATTCAAAGTAGGGCATGGCCACGGTTAGAATCGGAAAGTTTGGAAGCTTTGCTTGACAACAGAAAGTGGAACTCTCTATGAGGCAAGGCCCTTGATGGCAGGACGTAGGACATCTCTTGACATGTATTGGAACAACGGCAAGGCTAGTCAGAGACACTTTGGAAAAGTTGGGGCAAGTAGTAAGCTCCAGCAAGATCCTTGCAAAGCATGTATGAGAAATCATGTAGCAGTTCTCGGTTCTATGAAGGGTTCTTTGACAACTCAATTTTGCTACAAGCAAGGCCTACTCTTGGCATTAATGGAATCTAGAAGAACAAAATCCAAGTAAATTTTTTTATTTTTTCATCTTGACGCTTTTCAAGTGTACATGTACGATCGTCCAAAGCGTGATGTTGTCATGAATTCATCCAATGGGATTCCACGGGAGCAAGGCTTGTCCAAAGATGCTCATGGGTATGTTTGTGTAACACCACTAAAGCATTGAAGTTTCTCACAAGATTCCAATTTGCTTGCCAATTGGGCAAGGCCCTTGGCATCACGAAGTCGAGCATCTATTGAACCTTGATTCCAACTCATTGGATTCTTATGACGGCACAATTCATCGATAGGTGTACTTCATGAGGTACGTAGTTGATATTTGTTTATTTCACATGTGCTTGATAACTATGGTATGCAATGGGCGTCTAGAATGGATCGTGAATATCATTCATAGAATCAAGTGTGTACGAGATACACATACAATTATGTTTTTCTAGTATATCTACAAGTAGACAAGGTCTATTTTTTGTGAACGATCGACACGGTTGACTTTCTTTTGCTATGACATATGTTTGTTAGCATAAATATCCTTTAGCTATGAGCTCTCAGGAACTCCATAAGTTCTTAAGGGAAGCAAGGCTTCCAGTTCGGCATCTTGCATTGAGATTTTTCCATCTGGCTTATGCTATGAGCATCAAAACTTGGAGGATTTTTTCAGTTTGGGTGTATATGATATACACAACAACTATGGGTATGAGCCATCTTCCAGCGAGTTTGTCCTTCAAAATATTTTAAGACAACCGGTTACAGCGGGATGACCAAGTTAGCCAATTTTAAGTTTTGCTTGTTTTTCCATGTTTTCACATTTTGAAAAATATTATATGTTATGCAAGGCAAAGTGCTTTGACAGTTTCCCTTGAAGAAATTCTTCTAACGTGGACACTGATACAATTCATTGACTTCAAGTCAAGGACATTGGTATACACGTTTGCAAAACTGGTAAACTATGGGTATCTGCTCCCATTTTTTGTGTGGCAACATCAAGTTAGGCTGTCTCCCTAGTAGTACACGCTACTGTGCAAGGCACTTTTGTTTTGGCTCTCACTTTTGAGGCCATCACTCTCAGAAAGTGCTTACAATTCTGCATGCACGGCATGCTAGTTCAGTGGATTCAATTCTACTGCCTCATGAATTACGCTTCCGCTATCACACTAGCAACTCTGCCAAGGACAAGATAAGTGATGGATTGTTTAACATGATTTTTTTGGGTTGCTGTCAACACACAACAACATTAAATGGAACCTAAATCTAGGACTTAATTCACAGGCAAAGTGCCCTTTTTAAAGTCACCCTCGTATAGTCACAACCCTACACGATCGATGGGTCAAGATGGGACTCGTGTTCTCTGTTACCTCTCTCAATGAGAGCGTCATACATGCAGATTGTTGCATACTTATAAGATAAGCTACAAGACAAGCATAAGATGTATATGAGCATGCAAATTTGGTACACCCTCCAGCAACTTAAGGAAAGTTCCTCAGCCCAGCACGCTCTCTTTCTTCTTTCTCTCGAAGAATAATAAAAACTTTCTAAGAATCTTTTGATACATGTTTTGCTCATGATTTAGTTGAGCCAAGGTCTCTAACTCTCAACTAGTAAGTGGCCAAGACGTCACCCAAATTAGTCTTCAGTGGCTCATCAATTAAACACTAATATTTTATTGGCATAAGGGATATGAGCCACAAAGGCTAAGAGCCATTGCCATACCTAGGGTAGGACCAAAATGTTGGCATCTCCTGGGTAATTGTTCTCCAACTTGAACAAATCTACCCACTGGAGTCCCCATCAATGTTAATGACCAAGCAAGAGTCTTGCCATTACTAATGTTTTGGGTGTTCTATTAGCACTACATGTTTTTAGTGCCAAAATTGAGTTGAGTTTCTGATAGTTTTAAACTCACATCAGCTGATCTATACCAAGGAGTCTAGAGGCAGCAAAAATTTGAGACAGCCTAGTTGTTCATAAGAGCTAGGCCTCTCACTTGTGTGGATCTCTTGATCTCTCTATAGCACTACGAGTGTCTATGGAAGCACAACTTTGGGGTAAGACCCAGCAACTAAATCACCATAGGCATTGAGGATCACAATTTGATCTATTCCAGTTATACTTTCAAGGAGAAGCCTACAATCTACCACGGGTAGTGGAAAAATTCAACTTTTCAAGTTGATTCCAAACATTTGTGTGCATGGTTGACTATGTTGGTTACTGTTATCTGCTAGTTGAGCAATTTCTATCAATGGTCTTGCCAACCGGTTTGACTATGTAGATTCTAACCAACGAGTTTGGATTGCAAAGGCAACACCCAGGGTTACAAGTTTCAATTTCTTTGTCTTTTTCAAGGGGATCTTTAAGCTAGAAGTCTTTCATGCAGCTTGCTCTTTAGCCACGTACCAAGTTCATGTAAGAGCATTTCCTTTTGAGAAAGTGTTGTCACTTTCTCCCTTCATTGTTCATCAGGATACCATGATAGGTTGATTCTTGTTGAAACCATTACAGAGCTGTATGGTAGGGTTCTGTATGGCACATGTTGTCACATGGGATACAACATGGTCTAGGAACTCACGGAGTTTGGTTTAGCAAGTGTGGAGCAAGTCTATGAGGGTGTTACCGCATGAGTTGCACATGCGGTCCTGCGGAGGTCTAGACATTGCGGATCAGGAGTCATGCGGTATGCGGCGGCCGTGGAGGCAATTCTTCACAAGATATCATGAGACAGGAGTGTGTGCACCGTTCCCGATCTGCGCTGGAGCAGCGGTTGTATATGGGGGGGCATACCTGTCTCCTGGGGTGGTCTCTTTTTAGAATATGTATTCTATCACGTGAGTTAACCGGAGAGGACTATTAAAAGATCAAAATGTATCAAAATGTATACATAGAGAGGGGGGTGGGGGTTTTTTAAATCGGCACGTAGTGTAAATATAGTATGTATATTGAGGTATTATTAATAACCTCTTGAACACATGTGATATAGGAAGCTTTTGATAAGTGACCGCCTCGGGACCTGTCTTTGGATGTAACCAACCAACCTCTATGTTATTCATTACATCTGTTGTTGTAACTCTATGTGTGGATTACATATGAATGAAGCAGGAGGTGTTATGTGCTTGTGTACTGTGTACTGTCTTCTCTCCTATTTCTATGTGTTTGTTGTTCACATAATGTAGTTTGCGGGTAATCATTCCCGTAATGCCTATTGCTCCTGTGCGGGCAATAGCCATAACATCTGGCAACCACGATGCGTGATGGACGACCTGCGGATGAATATGCATGCATACTAGGTCGTAGGGTCCGCCTAACCCTGTGGTTCCAATTGTAGGAAGACGTCGGAGGAGAGGCGGTTCGGATGAATTTGTTTTTTCTTCACCACCGCAGGTTGAGGAATCTGTATCTCCATCACCAAGCTCGGAGCGTGGTAGGCGGTTGCGGCAGGCGAGGCGTACTCCACGCAGTCAGTCATGTCCTCTTGATATACTTTCACCCTCACCCACACAGGTTGCTCCACCACCGTCTCTAATAAGCAGTCCGGGGGTGTCTCCGCCACTATCCCCACCTCCTAGTGCTCGTCAGTTTTTTCCGGGAGGAGGTACAGTTGGGCAAGGGGTGATGGCACACCCTCAGATTAAGTATAGTCGATTTCAAGGTCTTTCGAGAGAATACCCTGATGCACATTTGCACCAATTCAATAAAGCTTATGGATTGAATCATCCTGGGGTGGTGATTCCTCTCCATCAACAATCAGTGTTTGAATCTACACTCTCACGGAAAGCTGCAAAATGGTTGTCTGAATACCCTGATGATCATTTTTAGACGTATGTCGACGGATCCAGAGCGTTTCTCCGAAGGTTTAGAACGGAAAAGACAGTCCCTCAACATTTGGAAAAGCTTCGAACGCTGCGGCAGAAGTCATTGCGAGTGGAGGATTACGCTGCAAAATTTCGGATGCTTTTGCAGAGGGTACCTCAAGCACAAAGGCCGGCAGCAGAAGTGCTGAATGATTATTTTTTGCCGGGTCTCAACAAGGATCTCAGAACTGCTATGGCAACAGTGGATAAGGTAACTACTCCACTGGATAATGTAATTGCTAGGGCTATAGTAGCAGGAGAAGCTTTAGAGGATACGAAATCTCCAAAGAAATCAAAGAAAAAAGACAGGAAGAAATCTCATCGGAAGTCGCAAGACAGCGGCAATGATAGTTCGGAGTCGGAGTCCGCAATATCAGATTCCTCAGACTCAGGGAACAGCGATTCGGGGAAAGAATCGGAAGAGACACCTCGGAAAAAATCCCAGCGTCACAGGAAAGGTGTTTCATCCGGATCGTCGGAATCGGCTGCGGTTGCTAAAAGTCTAAAGGAACTATGGTGTACCCAGTGTCGGAATCCGGAAAATGCTGCTCAGGAGTGAACAATGAATCAGAAGTGGTGTGAAATTTGTAAAGAATTAGGATGCAAGAGAGCTACAGAAGACAAGCACAAAGCACACAAAGATGGAAAGCTTCTTCTTCTTCTTCACAAAAAAGAGAGTACAAAATGACTTACTGCTAAAACTGAAAAGTAGCACATATGTACATGCGGTCACTAAGTGTGAACTTGCTAGAAGCGTACTAGGCTGGCACTATAAGTGTAGTCCAGCTGTAGAATCACTAGCAGAGATCCTCCGTGTCGGTCACCTAACGTGCCAGTGAGTAAATGTCGTAAGCGGCCAAGACCCGTAGTGGATGCCAGCTCAAGATGTAGAGCTCGACATCTCAACACTCCCCCTCAAGCTCCGCAAGTCGCAGAGTCCAAGCATAGTCCGGAAACGTCGAAGCTTCTCATCTCCGAGGGCCTTGGTAAAGATATCCGCTATCTGCTCCTCTGTGCTGACGTAGACCAAGTCGATGTCGCCCGCCAACACTCGCTCTCAAACGTAGTGGTAATGGACCTCTATGTGCTTTGTCTTGGCATGGAACACTGGGTTCCTAGCCAACTGCATGCTGCTGAGGTTTTCACAATGGATGACAATCTGCTGGTCCACCTGCACTCCCAAGTCCTCAAGTAATGTGCGTAGCCAAGCTACCTCGCATGCCGCAACTGCTGCACTTCTGTACTCGGCCTCTGTGCTCGACAAAGCAACCGTAGGCTGCTTTTTGCTGCTCCAAGTAATAGCAGCACTCCCAAAAGAGAACATGAAGCCACTCGTAGATCTCCTATCAACAATGCTACCTGCCCAATCTGCATCTCTATACCCATACAATGCTAATGGAGCATCTGCTGCATAGAACAATGCGTAGTCAAGAGTCCCTTGCACATACCAAAGTGTGCGTCGTACTCCATCCAAATGTGGCTTCCTCGGAAGCTGCATGAACTGACTCTCCAAGCCTACTGTGTAGCTCAAGTCTGGCCTCATGATAATCAAGTAGATTAGACTACCCACAATCTTTTTGTACATGTTGACATCCTCAACAACATCACCCTTCTCTACACTCAACTTTGCATTCACATCCAAGGGAATAGAAATTGGCTTACAATCAGCCATACCATACTTTGACAACATGTCCAAAGCATATTGTCTTTGTGACAGCCATACACCCTCTAGAGTCCTGATCACCTTAATGCCAAGAAAGTAGCGCAACTCCTGTTTGAGAAGACCCTTCACATGGTCAATCTCCATAGCATTGTCACCCACAATAATAAGGTCATCTACGTATATGGTAATGACCACAATTCCCACATCACTCTCACGTACATAGAGTGAATGATCAGCATGAGCTCTCCTAAACCCAATACTGACAAGATACTTGGCAATCCTGTCATACCATGCTCTACAGCCTTGCTTAAAACCATACAAAGCTTTGAGAAGTCTGCATACATAATCTGGGTAACCAAGATCAACATAACCAGGTGGCTGATCCATATACACTTCCTCTTGCAGCTCACCATTCAAGAAGGAATTCTTTACATCCATTTGATGCATAATCCATCCTCTAGATGCATCCACTGCTATGACAGCTCTCACAGTCGTCATCTTTGCCACTAGAGCAGAGGTCTCCTCATAGTCTATGCCATACGTCTGTGCATAACCCTTTGCGACCAGCCTTGCCTTGTGACGCTCAATGTTACCATCAGCCTTATGCTTGGTTTTATACACCCATTTACAGCCAATAGCTTTCTTGCCACTTGGCAATGGCACCAACTCCCATGTGTCATTTGCTTCCAATGCAGCCATCTCTTCATTCATTTCATCATCCCAATGCACATTTCCAACTGCATCTTCAAAACATGTGGGCTCCACATCCTGTATCACCTTAGCCATGTAGGCTTGGTGATGCGCTAGATACCCATCATAAGTCAATTTCTGAACTGGATTTCTGACTCGGTTAGATCTGCGCGGTCCTGGGTCACTCCTTTGCCCTCTAGCATCTTCTTGTACTTTCCTTACACCAGGTGTCCTGACAGCCGGAATTCCAAATTCCTCATCAAGAATTTGTTCAGAACTATCTGAATCCATGTCTACATTTAGAAAACCTGATGATGCATCAGCCATAAAGGGAGGTTCATCAACCTTTTCCTTTCCTTTTCGTGATACATTCCCTGTACCTGCTGGTGGAGTAACTTGCGTACGTAGTCTACCATTCCATGGCTTCTCAACAGAGCCACGAGAAGAGGACTCTTGTGGTCCACTCAAAACCTGTGACTCTGGTCTCACATTTTGTACAACCACATCATCTTTTACATCAGCCCCAATAGTGCCATGTGCATTACTGTACCAGCTGCTCATCTCATCAAAGACTACGTCTCTGCTCACTCGTAATTCTCGTGTAGTAGGATTGTAGCACCTGTACCCCTTTTGTTCAAGGGAATATCCCACAAGAATACATTTCTCTGCTTTAGGATCCAATTTCCTACGCAACTCATCTGGTGCATGCACGTAAGCTATGCAGCCAAACACTTTCAAGTGTGCCAAATCAGGCTTTGTACCTGTAAACTTTTCCTCAGGCGTTACATCATGCACCGCAACTATAGGTGTCCTGTTCATAATGTACACAGCTGTATTTACAGCTTCAGCCCAAAAATGATGAGGCATGTTCTTCTCATTCATCAATGAACGTGCAACCTCTGCAATGTGCCTGTTTTTCCTTTCTGCGACCCCATTCTGCTGTGGAGTATATCTGCATGTAAACTGCCTACGTATACCATGAATTCGCAAAAAATCTGAAAAATCATTGGAGAAGTACTCTCCCCCTCCATCTGACCTCAATGTCTTGATTTGCATATCTGTCTCCTTCTCAATCATGACTTTGAAGTCCTGAAAGTGACCAAACACTTCACTTTTGTTACGCATGAAGTAGACCCATACTTTCTTTGTATGGTCATCAATGAAAGAGACATAATACCTGCAACCATGTATGCTTGCAGTATCGGTTGGACCCCAAACATCTGTGTGCACCACCTCAAGTGGCTTTTTACATACATTGCGCTCATGTGGAAATGAGCCCTTTGACTGTTTTCCAAACTGGCATGCTGCACACACTTTATGCATTCCATCCACCTTGAATTTGGGCAAACCTTTTACAATCTTTTTGATTGCATGCTGCGCAATCTCTGCTCATTGACATGGCCAATGCGTTTGTGCCAAATGTCAACATCAGCCACAACACCTGTGCCCTCTGCAAATAATGCAGCTTTTACCTCAGGCATGTCTACATTCAGCGTAAACATTCCGCCCACACATTTGCCCTCTGTGATCAGCTTACAACCATTCTGGAAATCTTCTACATAACAGCCATTTGGATTGAAGCGAACCTGCAAACCCTGCTCAACCATTTTTCCAACAGAAACAAGATTCTTTGTAATGTTTGGGACATGAAGTACATCTGCTAAGTACTTTGATTTCCCACTCTTTGTATTTAGAGGTATATCCCCTACATGAGAAATGGGGTGAGCTGTGTCATCTCCTGTCTGCACATAGCCTGACACATCTGGTTTGCGCATATCTCTAAACCACTCTCCACGAGACGTCATGTGATTAGAGGCACCTGAATCCACATACCAAACATCATCTTGGGTGGACTTCTCTGCAGTCATTGTATTCATTACATGCTGCATAACAAACATGCGCTCGTTTTTGCTATCATCTGCATCTCTGCTAGTAGATGCATAGTTGCCATGTTCTCTCTTTCCACTTGCTTTTCCCTTTGGACAGTCACGTGACATGTGACCTCTTTCACCACAAGTCCAACATTCTCTACTATCTCGATTATGTTGCTGCCTGCTTGATCCTACACCACGACCTCTTTGACTCCCCTGCCTTGAGACTGGTATCCCCTGCCACCTGTATTGTTTTGATTTGATTGACCTTCCAGAAATTGGCCCCTGCAACCCCTTGGGCCTCGACCACGACCTCTACCTCTACCTCTGTTGGAGTTAGAATAGAAGGCCTGTTCAAAATTATTTCTGCCATGAGAAGAAGATGTGTCAAGGTTCTTCTCCTCAAGAATAAGCATAGAAATCAAATCTTGGAACACGGGGATGTCGTCTCTTGTATTCATGGAAGACCTGAAATGTACATACTCATCTCCTAGACCATCCAAGCATGCACTGACAATTTCATCGTCTTCCACTGAGACTTTAATAGATCCAAGAGCCTCAATGATACTCTTGATCTTCAAGGCATAATCATTGATTGAGAGGTTGTTCCTCTTAACCTGATTTAGCTCCGACTTTAGTTGAAGCTTCCTGGCCTTGGTGTTCACCTCAAACACTCTGCCTAAGTTTTTCCATGCAATGACGGGGGTTTCAGCATCCTGTAGATAGCCCATCATGCCATCTGTGATGCTCATAGAAAGCCAATACATCACTTTTCTCTGGCCTTGTTGCCAGTCCCTCAAAGCTTTCCTTTGTTCTGCTGTAGCATTTGCCTCGGGAATCTCTAGTTCCTTTTCATTGTCTCCTTCTACATAGTCCCAATAACCTTTTCCTTTTAGGAAATTAGTTATTCTGAACTTCCATGCAGGGTAGTTATTTTTCTCAAGCTTCTCAGTAACAATCTGACTGAAACCGTCAGACATCTTGAAGCACTAAGACAAAATAGCTGCAATCTGCAAAAACCTGCAAATCTGTTGAACCTGCTATCGTGGTACCTGTAACGCTTTCTACACTCAACGAGTGTCCACAATCAAGCGTACATACAACCATTGTACTTGTACAGTAAATCTCTGTGTACTGCACTTTTGGAGACCTGTTCAGAAACTTGTGATGCTCTTGCTCTCTTAGCCTCTCTTGCCTGCACCAGGCTCTGATACCATGTAAACAATGAGGATGCAAGAGAGCTACAGAAGACAAGCACAAAGCACACAGAGATGGAAAGCTTCTTCTTCTTCTTCACAGAAAAGAGAGTACAAAATGACTTAGTGCTAAAACTGAAAAGTAGCACATATGTACATGCGGTCACTAAGTGTGAACTCGCTAGAAGCGTACTAGGCTGGCACTATAAGTGTAGTCCATCCTCCGTGTCGGTCACCTAACGCGCCAGTGAGTAAATGTCGTAAGCGGCCAAGACCCGTAGTGGATTCCAGCTCAAGATGTAGAGCTCGACATCTCAACACAATTTACACGACCAATACTCATAATAAAGTGGAATGTTATTTCAATGGTCGGGGTCGTCGGAGTCGAGGAGACTCTTCTACATGGAAACAACCACAGATAGGGCAGGGACAAGAGCCTGTTGTGGCGATGGCTCATGCTCATACATCAGAGATGCCTTTGCAAGGTCAAGCAGGAGGACGGGGTCAAGGGGGAGGACAAGGTCGCGAAAGAGGTGGCCAAGATCCTAATCGCCCCAAGACATGCCCTTTCTGTTTGGGAGATGGGAACTGACGATCCGAGTGTACCGAAGCTATGGAATATGATCGGAAGAAGCAGGAACGCGCTGCAGGGAAACAGCCTAGTGTGGCTATGGTTCAGATTGAAGGATTGGAGGAGTCTGATCCAGTGGTTTCATTAATCACGCGATCGGGTAAAAATGTGGTTCCAACACCCGATGTAAAGATTCCGGATTGGACTGCTCAGGAAGAAGTGCGGAAAAAGACTATGTCCTAGTTGCCACAATCCGCACCACCAGTGAAGTCATCACGACCATCGACTGTGGGACTGGAAATAAAGGAAGGAAAAGTTGGAAATAAGGATGATATTAGAGAAGAGGAGGATTGGAATTCAGTTTGGAAGAGGTCCTCACGTCGCCAATACAAGTACCTCTAGGTTCATTGTTGAAATTGGTCCCGAATTTTCATAATGCATTGCTGCGACAAATGTCCACAGAGCTGAGGGAAGTCGCCATCGGGAAAGTTGAAAGCGAGGAGGATGATTCAGCCCCGTTGCCGACAAATAGGATCATGGATACCCGCATTCCGGAGCTTTCAGGTAGATACCATGGAACATACATTGACAAGGTACTATTGGATGGAGGAGTGGGAGTAAACATTATTACTCAAGCAGCTTGTGAGCGTTTTCGACTCAGTGATTGGGAGCCTGCACCCTTTGTAGTCTGCATGGCATCAAAGAAGAGTGCAACCAGTGGGGTTACTTCGGGGCATTGTCTTGGATGTGGCGGGCTTATCTTTTGCCGTTTCCTTAGTAGTCTTGAATATTGAGGATCATAATCAGGATTATCACATTATCTTGGGGAGACCCTGGTTACGATAAGCGAGGGTAAAGCATAATTGGGAAGCAAATATGATTACAATAAAGAAGGGTAGAAGGAAAGTGCGGGTGATGTTGGGAACATGCAGACAACCAGTTCAATCAGCATGGTCGGGGATAGCAGAAACAGTAAATATGGTGGAAGGATTAGAAGAGGATGAAGAGGAGCAATTTCTGAAAGCTAATAAGCATCTTGAGGAAAGTTTTAGAGGTGATTTGATTAAGTTACTGACAGAATTTAAGGATTTTTTGGCATGGGAATATGCGGATATGCAAGGATTGGATCCTAAGTTTTATCAGCATACGATAAATTTGAAACCGGATGCGGTGTCAGTGAAGCAGCCCTCATATAGGATGAATCCCAATGTGGCAAAGCAAGTTAAGATGGAAATTGATCGTCTTTTGGAAGTGGGTTTTATTACCCCTATTGATAATCCGGAGTGGATTTCTCCAATTATGGTTGTACCAAAGAAAAACAAGCAAATCCGAATTTGTGTGGATTACCGAAAATTGAATGCGGCTACTGTTCCAGATCCTTTTCCTCTTCCATTCTTGGATTCCATTTTGGATGATGTACCAGGACATGAGATGTATACTTTTCTGGATGGGTTTAGTGGATATAACCAAATACGAATGGCATTGCGGGATCAGCCAAAAACAGCTTTTATTACCGCATGGGGTGTGTTTGCCTGCACAGTGATGTGGTTCGGATTGCAGAATGCGCCTTCAACTTTTCAAAGGGATATGTTCCAAATTTTTGGTCCTTATTTGACGGATTTTATGAGAATTTTTCTGGATGATCTCAGTGTTTTTGGAGTGCAATTAGAGCACTTGAAGCAATTACGGTTATGCTTTATGAAATGCAGAGAAGCAAAATTCAGTTTGAATCCTCTAAAGTGTGCATTTGCTGTTCGCAATGGCAGGCTATTGGGGCATATAATTTTTGAAGATGGTATTTCCGTGGATCCGAATAAAATATCCGCAGAAAGAAATTATTCAGTAACAGAAAGGGAATGTTTAGGGATGATTTATTTAGTGAAGAAATTTCGGAACTATCTGTTGGGCCGATGTTTTTTCTTCCATGTGGACCATTCAGCTCTTTTATACCTGGTACGTCAATAGAATTTGATGGGAAGATTGGCCAGATGGGTGCTTTTGCTGCAGGAATTTGACTTTAAGGTCATACATCGTCCAAGGGCTCAGCATGCGGTGGCTGACTACCTATCCAGGTTAGATTCCAGTGAGCAGACGACGGGTGTAGCTGATGAGTTTCGAGATGCGTATCTGTTTCTAACAGGTGTAGTTGCAGAGGATACAGCAGTTCCGCAACAGGAAAGGGTCATCCCTAGCATCCCATGGACATGGTATGAGGAGATGTTTCATTTTCTCGATAGTGGAGAAATGCCTTCCTTCTCGTCCAGCCATCAGAGGAAACGTATGGCTATCAGAAGCAGGAATTTTGAGATTATATGGGGAAGCTCTATTATCGTACGGTGGTGGATGTATTACTCATGTGTGTGCTACCATAGGAGCAGGAAGCAGTTTTGGAGGAAGTCCATACCGGTATTGCGGGAGGTCACTTTGCAACACTAATCACGGCTCAAAAGGTTCTCCAATCCGAATTATGGTGGCCCACATTTTTTCAGGATGTGAGAAATTATGTGCAACAGTGTGATGTGTGTCAGCGGTTGGGGCAACCTACCAAACGGTCTAGAATGCCTTTTCACCCGGTTTTGCCCTTGGAACCTTTTCAAAAGTGGGGTTTGGATTTTGTTGGACCTTTTAAACCGGTTGCAGATCACACGGGTAATAAGTATATTTTGATAGCCACGAATTACGCTACCAAATGGGTGGAGGCATGGCCCTTGAGGGATAATACAGCAGTTTCTGTGGCTGGATGCTTATATAAGGATATCTTTTCCAGATATGGTTTCCCTATTGAGCTGGTTAGTGATAGGGGAAGTCATTTTTTGAATAAGGTGATGGAGAGAATGCTACGGTTTTATTTTGTATTGCACAGAAAATTCTCCATATTATCCTCAGGCGAATGGGCAAGCAAAATCAACTAAGCAGTTAATTTGGATATTAACAAAGTTAGTGAATATGCATCGAACAGATTGGGATGTGAAACTTCCTTCCGCCTTATGGGCCTGTCGGACAGCTTATAAAGTGGCAACAGGATTGACTCCTTTTAAGTTGGCATTTGGCATGGAGGCAATCACCCCGATGGAACATGTGATTCCGAGTCTGCGGGATGCTCATTGCGGATCTTCTTCTAGAAGATTCTATTATTTATCTCTTGGATGTTTTGCAGGAACTAGACGAAGAGCAGTTGCATAGCTTTGCGGTACTGCAGGATCTGCAGTCTAGGCGGAAAAAATGGTTGGATCGCCCGAAAGCACGGCAATTTGTTCGGGGACAATTGGTCTTTGTCTTTAATTCTCGCCTCGGGAAGATGCCTGGGAAGCTTAAATTACGGTGTTCAGGACCATTCTGGATTTTTCAAGCATGCGGGCCCATCTCTTTTTATTTGGCGGATTTGCGGGGGGAGGTAATTTTTGTACCGGTCAATGGCTTCAAACTGCGCCACTATGTTTCACCTACCCTGATTCAGTGCCCCTTTGCTGTAGTACAAGAGCCGGAAGCTGCCCTAATAATGATTGGGGATTCTTTTGCATGCAATCTTGGAAAGCAGGAAAGGAGCTATGATGGTTGCGACAATGTGGCTCGCCCTATTTTGGGAACTCATTGTGAGAGGGTTACTGCATGCTAACGATTAGTGTTGTGCTTCTCATGTTTTGTGTATCGCGCATCCTTAGCTCAATATTCTCTGCTCCTGCATCTCATCGTCACCATGACGGCTTCTCTCCTACAATGCATCCCCTTCACTCCAGTACAGCAGCTAGTGCTTCGACGAGTGGATGCCTGGCTGCAAGATTTGCGGCTACGTGTGTTCGCCAACTTTGATTGGCAAGGGATACTGTTCACCTGCAGGAAGCAGGTTTGATTGAGCAACTGGCTGTTGGAGATATGGTGGAGCTGAATAACCAACAGATTCAGCTGACCGCAGAAAGAATTTCCAGGTGTTTCTGTTTTCCCAACGATTGAGTGGTGCGAGCATCTCATGTGATTCCTGTTGCAGATGTCGAGTGAGAGTTTGGATTGAAAGTGAAAGGTGAATATAAGCTTTCAGGGTTGTCAGATGTAGCGACCAGGGATGCGTATAGATGGTTTCTCGAGGCAATTTGGCTACAAGCCAAAACCTATACCATCTCGACCAGAGCGAGGAATGTTTTGCATTCGGCCAACTTTGGGCTAGTGGCTTGGGCAGCAGCTGTCAGAGAAAGACTGCTAGCAGAATGCCAAAGAGCGATGGCAGAGTTGGGGTGAAATACCCCAACCAACACAAAATTCGGCAAGCTACTCACACTGATCTTTCCCTTAAGGGAAGTTTTTCCTCTCGCCTTGCGTCCTCTATGCCATTTTGAAGATGACAGACTGGTGGTCCAAGGGATTGTTGCACCTCTGTCGCAAACCCAGAGTTTGGCAGTTCCTGCTGGGCGAGAAACACAGCAGCAGAATGTGGGCACTGAAGATTTTCTAGGTCCATCGACGGCAATGGTACCCTCTGGAGCCCAAGAGATGGCCATTGCAGAACCAGCAACCCGCAAGCGCGGCCGGGAGGAACAGCAGTTCTCTACACCACCTCATGAGACTGCATCTTCTGTGTCGGAGGATTTTGCGGTGGCACGCTGGCGCCGCTGAATGCAGGAGAGAGTGGCCATTGCTACTCCGCCTACGACGGGCTCTTCGGCTGTGGACATTCCCCCGCAACCAAAAACTTCTGGAACCACCAATGCGGCTACCTCGACGGGAGGTACTCTTCCCACAGCTCTACCTTGGGAGGCTACGGAAACAAACTCTGCTGACCAAATACAGGTGTGCAACACTTTTTTGAGCAGACTTGTGGAGTCTATTCGTGTGGCCTGGCCAACCCCCGCAATAGAGGGTAGATTTAATGAGCTAGAAACGCAGATAACGGCCTTGCAGGCTCGCGTTGCCGAGTTGACCAATCAAAATGAAGATTTGACTGCAACGGCTCGCCAGTAGAATGCAGAAATACAAACGCTTCGGGGGGCTAATGCTGCGTTTGTGGCTTCCATTCAAGAAGAACTACTTCAATTGCGAACGCAGCATAGCCTTGCCTCATACTTAGCCTCGCACCCTGGTGATGTAATGATCAGTATGGATGATTTGGATGCATTGGCAGTGGAGATGCAACAGGATCTCTGCCTCTTTTTGGAACATCAACTACAGAGCTGGAGCACACGCTTATCTGCTGAGGTGAGAGCACAGACACCGACTCAGCAGGTTGTGGTGCAGCAATCTGAGTCATCCAACACTGACAGAGGTAAGAGTGTTATTCTAGAAGGTTTTGATATTGCTAATTGGGCGCAAGCTACAGAGGATTGTGATGAGGCCCAAGCTCATGTATCTCATTTGCAGAAAATGATTCGTCAATTTCGTAAGGAGCGGCACATGGTGTGTTTTTGGGTGGAGACTTTGGCTCATTCTTTCTCCCTCAGTCTACCCCCATGCCCTCCATTTTGGTCTACTCTCAATAGATACCTTTCTCGCTATTATCCTCTACATACACCTCTTGCTCGTTTGCCGCAGGCACCGCAATCTATTTCTTGGCCAACGCAGTTTATTCCTCGGGCTCCTTGGCCGAAACATACTGAGATAGATCCACATCTTTTGGATGAGGTCTATCGGGCCCATACTACAGATTTTAGAGGGTTTGGCTACATTGACATTTCCTCTTCACCAGAACAAGTCAAGAGCAACAACCGGAACGTTCCAACCGGAGGGGCTAAGTGTGGGTTCGGGCAATCCACCGTGTGTGCCAAGTGTTATGGCATGAATTGCACATGCGGTTCTGCGGTCCTGTGGAGGTCTCGACATTGCGGATCAGGAGTCATGCGGTATGCGGCGGCCGTGGCGGCAGTTCTTCACAAGATATTGCATCGTTCCCGATATGCGATGGAGCAGCGGTTGTATATAGGGGGGCATACCTGTCTTTGGATGTAACCAACCAACCTCTATGTTATTCATTACATCTGTTGTTGTAACTATGTGTCTGGATTACATATGAATGAAGCAGGAGGTGTTCTGTGCATGTGTACTATGTACTGTCTTCTCTTCTATTTCTATGTGTTTGTTGTTCACATAATGTAGTTTGCAGGTAATCATTCCCGTAATGCCTATTGCTCCTGTGCAGGAAATAGCCATTATAGAGGGTCCCTCTCACTCACATCGTAGAGTGTTTACAGTTACCTCCACATACAAGTACATCTCGTACTTGATGGATGTCACTTTTCCTGACTTCCTCATTTGGGACATATTCCACATGTGGAGAATATGAGTCTTTGGGACTGACACTGGAACCTAATTCCTAATGATGTGTCACGAAGACGTCCCTAGGTGCTAGTTGCATCCGTTTGTTAGACTATTTAGAGCACACAATATCATGAACAATTTCAGTTGTCGGATGCTTAGAATGACTTGTTACGATACAAGTGCTGCTAAACAACATTACATATGGTTTTTTACACATATAGCAAGGCTATGAGTTGTTAATTAAAAAAATTCATTGTTTATACCTAGAAGTGACTTCTATTTTACCTTCTATTATGAGTCAAACGTTTTAGCAAGGCTTGCAAATGATTGCAGCAGAAAGTATTTAGTTTCTTTTCAGAACTATTACATTCCTCTTTAATGTGTGCTAGGAGCATCACATTCTCCATCATTTTTTGCAAAGCTGCTCATGGATATAGAGGTTCATATCTGGTTTTTCTACATGCATGCACACTAGGTGTTATGGGCCCTAGTGTTTAGCAAAGGCTGATCTGGAGCAGCATGCATATTCATCACATTACTTGCTGATAAAGCATTTTGCACTCTAAGTGTAGTATCTCTATGAGATTTCTTTCGGGTCTACCAATCACCAATAGATTTCATGGCTTGGTTTGGGTGCTTGTGGATCTTTCAAGTTAACCACAATGGTTATTCCGGACATTGTTGATTCTTCAGCAATGTTGTTCGATATTGTGATCCCCGTTTACTAGTCATCTGGGAGACTCTCTGTAAACCGTGGGGGAAACACGCCTCAGTACTGTTAGTTATCCAAGGGGATAGGCAAATTACAAAGTGTAATCTTGTGCTAAAGGATATGCAAAGTGCATACATTAGCACCAAGCAATCCAATTAGTAAGAATTTATTGCTCTACTTGGAATTTTCTTACTATCAGTTAAAGCATGTTTGAGACTAGGTTTAGTCTCTTCATGTATAAGTCAGGTTCTCAACCTTGAACACTAGGTATGGTGGGGTTTTTTACTTTGATAAAATTTGAAAACAAGTCAAGGATTTACACTTGGCTGATGAGTTATGTCAGCAAGTTACTTTCATGGAAAGTGAAAAGAGGTACTCTTTCAAGTACATCTTTGTTATGATAACTCCTTTAGCATGCTCATGTGCGTTCTAAATAGAGTCCACACACTATGATTGGCTAGGAACCGATAACACAAGATGGTTGCAACGGACAACAATGTGAAAAATCAAGATGTTACTCTTGGTTTTGATTGAACCTCCTACTGAACTGTGTTGCGGTCAAGCAAACAGCTCGATCCATGAAGGATGCCACTGTGGAAAACATTAGTATATCATCACTCTTGTTTTTAAGTAAGAGAACGCTTCTCCAAGGGGGGAGGAATGTCAGGCCAAGGGTAGGACCTGTTACCATATACACGTGGTAGTGATGTGTGTGAACACACTAGGACCACCGTGGCATTTTTTCCCTCTTTAGGAGTTTTTTCCCCCATGCATTGTATATATGCCCATCACTCTAGGGCTCTATCTTTCTATTACACACTAAGTAACACACTATCTATTGTGTGCCTTGAGATTCCTTCATCTTATCCAAGCTGGATTATGATGGAAGTATCTCCGGATTGCATGACTCGAACTTCATCCATAATGGGAAAAAATGGGTCAACCCTTTAGATAATGCTTCTAGAAGACTTCTCCTTGGCAAGGATATCGCTACATTGAATCATGTTGCTCTTGTATATCAACATGTTAAGGTTGATGAGCATGGATTGCAAGAGGGTGATGTGGAGAGAAAGGACAGGAAAAATTGGAGATTGGTCCAAAGATTGGCAAGACGTAAGGTGCAAGCGTGTCTAAAGGATTTGCACATTGGAAGTCAATTTCAACAAGAAAGAACACTTGAAACAGAAATGTATCTTTCAATAGTAGCTTCATATATTGATATTTTTGTGTCTCCAACTCTCTCATTATTTGAGAGAGTGAAATCTTCCGGCAAGGTTTCCTTCTTTTTCAGGTACTCAGTGTTTAGACAAGGTGTCGTTCTTTATTTTTTCATTAAAAGAAGGCAGTAGTTATTCAATTTTTAAGAGATATCTAATGTTGTTTCCACAGGATGTGGCACACTTGGATCATGAAACAAGCAATATACTCTCTCACGGAAAATTTCATAAGAAAAGTGATGCATGGTTTTTAGGACCCCTTCTGAAAATGCAATAAAGGCACAGTTAGTTGTTGGGGAGATGAGGATACTCTAGTCCAAGGGATATCAAAAGAGAAGAAAAATCTACTTCACAAGCACCAAAGAGTAAAAAGTGCCATGGACAGAAGATACGTGGGAACGAGCTCTTATGCATGCCTACAACCTATATCTTACAGAATAGCCCATTCTAAGTGTGAATTTCTAGTGAAATTTACACGAGGATGTTCGTGTGGACTCACAGCACAGCATACTCCGTTTTCACTTTTTTACCGACAGTAAATGTTTTTTACCACAGTAAATATTTTTTACCTACAGTAAATATTTTTCACCTACATGGTAAATACAAATCACTTTTTACCTACAGTAACTTTTTTTACCCATGGTAAATATTTTTTACTGCACCATAAGTATTTGGTAGGTAACAGTTCACTATTACTAGAAGCAGTGATTGGGCATCAACAATGCAGTTACAGGAGGAGAAAAGGGGAAAATCTTATGGTAAAGGTGAGTCAACAGGGATAAAGACTTTTGAGTTGAAAAGAGACATGCTGATTTTTTCAAAGAACACATGTCAAAAGAAGCCATGGTTGAGGATTTTTTGAGAATTTGATATTCAGGAGGACCCAGCTGCCACCTCCCCCCCGTATGTCCCCCCCTGACATGTGCAGAACCTCCAGTTTCAATAGCCACCTTACCTTCTCTTAAATGCTGGTCAAGGCCTTATCCCCATGTGTCACAATCAGAAAAATCAGCATTTACCCTCCCCTCTCACATCACTCTAGAGAATATCTTGATGGTGACATATCAGGTGACCTCAATCTGTTGACCACCCTAAGCAAAAAGTAACCCCAATCAGCGGATTTAAGCATGTTTATCCCTAATCCTAAACCCTCTCAGAAACCTATATAAGGAGGCCTTCTCTCACTCAAAACCGACACTTCACCCACTTCACCAAGCAACGAAGCTATGACGACATTGCTCACAACGAGGAGCTATGGGTGGAGCTCTACTCTCTCTCCCTCTCTCTCTCTCCCTCTAGTATGCTACATTACTAGCCCTAAAACCTAAATAAGGAGTCTTCTCTCATGCTCCATGACCACCATCCTCGCCATCATTCTCTAAGGTATTGATGTGTTGCTAGTAGGATCATACCTACTTGCTGGGTTGATTGTTTTTGACAAGGGATTATGCCATCCTTGGCTTGCTTCTCTATATCCTTGTTATGTATGATCAGATGCCGTTGTATTGTTAAGCTGATGTCTTGTGTATATATATGCTACATAAGGTCCCTAAGCTTCATTTCTATGTGTTTTGCCATATGTTTTGATGCCATCATAATGCCAGAAGTCTCACTTGCCTATGTGCACTATGTGTGAGGTCCCTAAACCTCTTAATTTAGGGTGGTGCCCCCTTTGTTTTGTTCTTTGCTTGTTTGCATGAGGCGTGGTTTGTGGAGTGTGCACGAGTACAGAGGCCACCCGATTGCACTGCTCTTTTTCCCGCTATCAAAAAGAAACATTCCTTGATATTCAGCTCTCTTGTCACTTTGTAGTTCTTCTAATCAAGCTATTCAGAGAAAAGTATACACATCTAGAAGTTCATTTGTCTACAACGAGGTCAGACACTTGTGAAAATTTCTTTAGCAAAGTTGGCGGTCTGGTTAGAAATGAGAGGAGTTATGATGGAGTTGATTTGTTAAGCAGTGTTGGTGTGCTAAGTAGGATCACTGAGATTCAATCAAGCTCCATGCTTGTTTTTCAAGCAGCACACTCTAAGCAAGAAAGCATATGGACTATAATGAATCATGCACCTAGCGTTCCACTTGCCAATCTTGGTCACTACATGTCCGTATCTTTTGATGAGGACATAGTACAAGCTTTAAGAGAGGTCTTTTGTGAAGCGAAGGATGTGTGCAAAATACTAGGCATTCACGATATCTGTTGGTGCCATGACACATGGCAAGATAGAGATCTTGAAGATATAATGGTTGCCAATGTAGATGACCAAATTTTGGATTATGGATTTTTTGATGATGTTCCTCTTGAGAACAAAGGTGAAATTGAGTTGAACACATGTGACAAAGATGACGTGATAGTCGCATAATGTGAGTTATGCCATGTGTTTGATGAGATAATTGTAAGAAGAGGAGAAAGTTCAGAGCGAGATCTGTTCTTTTGTAGAGATAGATGGCAAGAAAATGTGTAAGAGTACTCTTGTGATTCAGCTAAATTGAAATCCAACTTTGTCTAAGGACAAACTAACAAGGGTGAAAAGTGGGATTTATTCTTGAATGGATAAAAATATCAAGTTTCAAACAGGAACTTCTCTTGTAGTAGGCTCAGATTGTTTGTATTTGTTTGAGGGTTTGTCTTCCAAATATTACACAAGGTGCAAGAGGAAAGGAAAGATCTGTAGCACTAGAGAAGGTGCAGATAAAGTTACATAGTATCTTGGAAGAGTTGCGTGTATGAGAAGAAAAGTGGGAGTTGCTATGAAAGAGACCAGGGGTCCTATTGGATCTTCTTGATTGGCCTGCAAATGTAGAGATACATCTTGCATGGTACCAAAAAGATAAGGTGCAAGGAGCTATACATAGATCTTGTGGACAATCAATGTGTATCTTGAAGTCTATAATTTCACTTGCAAACTTGACGTATGATTTGGAGACTAAGAAACACCAACTTGATGCTAAGGACTACAAGGTCTTCAATGAGTATGTGAAAGGTAAATTGACTACATTTGCAAATTAGGTTCAAGCATGTGCAAGAGAAAAGTTCATGGGATTGGTTTGTATAATAAAGAGCTATATTTATTTGCTAATTCTAAGCATAACTATTTTGAATCTTACAGGTTGATACTTATGCTAGATGCAAGTAGCAAAGATGAGGGATGACTACGCTTTGAAAATATTGACTTAGAATTGTGCTCAGTACCTAGATAGGAGTACTTGCATAAAAAGATGATGTGCTCTATGAAAGATGTCTGTCCAACATGGCATGTGGACCAATGAAATGTTGATTACGGGGTACGCACTTATTTTAGGAAAATCTCTTCAGAAATTTCGTTTTGATGTTTTGATTTATGTATTTTATATACACGACAGTCATATGACATGGACATGCCATTTTGTTGATTGTGTAGTATGAGAAGCATGACATACTAGCACTTGGAATGTAGTTTGGTTTTGAGGGTTCTTAAGTTGATTTGGTAGGCTACTTTTATGTTTTGTGTTTTTTTTGTACATGATCACCACATGATGTGGACATGGCCTTTTGCTAATCATGTGATTAGACTATGCGATTGGAGGTTTCCTATGTACTATGATATGCAAAGCATACACCACTTTGAAGGTAGCCTACTTTGACTCTATTGAAAATGTGTTGCATTTTAATGTGTAAGATAATCCTTAAATCCCACGTGGGAGTCCAAGATGAGGTTCATTTTGTTTTTGGAAACAAAAATTATGTGATGAAAATCCCATGTGCGAGCCCAAGAAAAGGGTGTACTGATTGTTTTTTTGAAAGAGGTCTCTGTAAAAAGGAGACTCTCGCAAAAATTTTAAGAATTATATTGTATGTACAAGCTCAAAATTAAATACAGATGGTGCTTGTTTTAAAGTTGCATTTTGCTTAGGCATAGAGTGCATTTATACCACATATATTTGTTTTTGTTCAAAATGATTAATCTTTTAATGGTTGTTTTGTAATGTGTTGTGATTTGATAAGTGAAGTTTTTCATGGTTGTTTAAGAGTATGCACTATTTGTTACTTAGAGAACAATCCATTTCATATGTGTGCTTTCAATACCATGTGGAAAGCCTACTAAGTAGGTGGCTAGTATCATATGTTTTGAGATTGAGATTTGTATTAATTTACAAGGCAAATGCTATTCGTTTTTTGACAGATTACATTGAATCGATTGGTTCATTTTAGTTCAGTATTCATTATATTTGTTGTTTTTCATGGTGTTTTGTTATCTCAAATGAAGTAGTGGGCCATGACATTTTGTACGAAATCTGTATGAGGGGGGATGGCTCATTGCTTTTCTCAGAGTCGAGAGGAACCTAGCTACCTAATTTGCTTCTCCATCTCCTATAGTCGTAGCCCAGAACTAATGATTGACGACATAGTTGATATGAGATAGACATAGAATTTGGGCTTACTCTACAACTAATATTGTCACCAATATGGAAAGTTTCTTTGGTGCTCCATCCGTCTCCAAGAACATTATCAAGTTCAGTCATAGAAAGTCTTCTATTAAGCCACATCGTCTTTGTCCTCTGCAAATCCATTGTTTTGAAACATGCCACAAAGACATGTATAGGCAAGAACCATTGAACTTTAATCCTTCTTGATATCCTGCCCGGAGACATAGCTTTAAGGATGTCTTCTTTGATCTTGGATTTGAAGCTTGATATAGTACATGCATCAGGAGCTTCCCAATCAAGTGAACTTATGGTGGGAACGGGTAACTGATGTAGTTCTCCATATGCACCTTCTCGTGATGGAACTTTTTATTCTGCAAAATAGACAAACAAATCCATTGTTTTGTAAAACGAAGGTGGCTTGTCAGCATACATAGCATCTGCAATCCATTTATTCATTGCTTTGAACGTCCCACTCAGACTCTCCACAGGCTGCCATTCCACAGTTGTTGAAGGAAATATATCTGGAATGGAATCAAAAAATGAGAAAAACAATGGGATAATGAAAAAAATTCACTGTATCAAATAGTTTTTTTTTGTACTTACAGTAAGAATGCAGTGTGGGATGTTCTTCCTAGTCTAACACCATATCCTTGGCCATGTACACATGTTGAACCTTAGCTAGCCAGCCATTGTCGGTCATTTTGAAAGCAAGAACATGACCTTTCCAATGGTTTTTTACTTTATCACGTTTAGTTCTCTTCACTCTGTGTACACCTTTGCATGATTGAAACATTGTTACCCACTCATTCACACGAAAAGATATGGACTTCCAAAGACCATCCTCTCTAACGTTATGAAAGTCACAAGAAGTTATGTTATGTGAAGGGCGACGTGCAAAAGACGCCATGGAAACTCAGAGATTAAAGAAGAAAGAAAGTATAGACGGAAAGACTTAAAACCTCTCACAAACTAGAGAGCGAGAAAGGTATACGTTTGAAAAAAGTAGGTGATTTGTCATTAATGCTCTTGTTTTGAGAGCCTTCTGACATAGATTTTGTATCTTTTGATAACGATTTTGTGAAATATAAAATAGAATAAAAGACGAGACTTCATTGCTTTGAGCCACAAATTTAATGAGCTCTCTCGTCGAAAGCACCTAAGTATAGCAGTTTCAGCCTTGCGATCAAGACATTTAGCGATTCTCCGTCAAAATAGGACCACCAAAACCCACAATAGAGGAGACAAGAGTGCCATACTTTTGTATACGTGTCAAATAACTATTGGACTATTCCTTAATCCTTAGATTAACAAACAACCCTTTTTGAGTCGTTTTTTGCCCTAATGTAAACCACAACGTCTAAAACCCTACCAAATGGCTGAATGTGTTAAAACAAATACAATGGGTTAAGGGATCCATATGCTCATGTGTTACTCTTCAAACAAGTTTTGAGAGCTGAACATATTGCAGATTTCCATACTTAGTATGAGGGATTGGGGTTGAAACTGGAAGGAACAATCTTGAGTTGTTTTCCAACCACTAAAAAGAGATGATTTTCTCAACATATCACAACTCTTACAAGAGTTTGTAGAGGAGTTCTCAAAAAGGGGAATCAAACACAAAACAATGTCCCAAATCTACTATTTCAAACAAAAAAAGGACAAAGAAGTGAAGGAAGCTCTACTTTGCTTCAAATAATACATAGACAGATGTCCTGTGAGAGAGCTACCGCAAGATGAGAGATTGTCAGTTCTCTTAATTGAGGGCTTAAAGAACAAAACTCTCAAAAAGGACCTGCATTTAAAAGGATGCACAACGTTTGAGCAAATCACTAGCGAAGCTCTATATCTAGTTGACAATTATAAGACCTACGGAGAGGTGGCTGAAGATACAAATAACACGACTAGTAGTGCCTCGTCTCCAAAGAGCAAATCAACAACAAAGAGAGATGTTCAAAATCCTTGGGAACCAATCATTGATCAAGTAGTTGAGGGGCTACAAACAAAACCTAAATGTATGACAACCTCAATTGAGGAGATGTTATACTTGTGGAGGGGATCACCCCAATCCATGGTATAGCACTCAGACAAAGACACGACATATGCTAGGGAAACAACCACCTCTTTTGAATGATGATAGAGTAGTAGTCAACTACACTTAGCCAATGCATTTGCCACAACCTGTGGAAAACCAGTACTCCATGGATGCAAATATGCTCATATTCATAGCCAATTAGGAGTATGGTCCAAAGAACATTCTTACCAGGCAAGAACAACCATTGGCTGGATCACAAGCTATGAAATAAGAAGGTCCATGATATGAATGTGGGGGTGACCATTGGATACGAGGTTGTCCAAACAAGGGTCCACAAATAGAATTATTTGTATTCTATGAACATTGTGGAAGAGACCGTCTACTCTAACACTATGCTAAGAATCCAGACTACCAAGGGAAAGCAACGATGAATGTTGTAGGCATGATGCCTTCTTCAAGCGTATCTGAGGTAGAACCTTCCACTCCTTTAAAGGTAATGACTTGAGATCAAGCTCAAGAAGCTGCCAAAACCGTAGTCGCTGAAGAGGAACCCACATTGCCACCCCAAACAGAAATAAAAAACTTATCCGATCAGAACTGCAAGAAAATCATGGAAAGCAAAAAGGGATAAAATGAAAGCAAAGAGGCTGAAGGTGAAAATAGATTTAGAAACTGATTTGCATCAAACAAAAGAACAACTTAAACATGAGCAAGAAATCAAGAAAAATGCAAAGGGACCTAAAGAGTCAAAGACTAACTCATGTGGTTCAGTCTTGGTCGAAAAAGTCTTTGAACCTTTAGATGCAATTTTGAAGGCCTATGAAGCTAGGCTAAAACCCAATCAAGCCGAAGAGCATAGTTGGCTAACGTATCATCATACAGGGTATGAAAAAGAGAGGTTGCAAATGTGCAAAGAGCTCGTCCGGATGGCCAAAGATCTTATGGAACCACATATTCCAAATGCTCCAAAAATGGAGGTGCTAATCCGCAAAAAATCTAGCTATTGGAAAGACATGGTATTGTAAACAGAGACCAAGAAGTTCCAGGAGTTGAGGCACCTTTAGATACAAGGGAAGTAGCCAATACCACAGATAGCCTTGGGCTCACAATCAGTGATGCATGTTCCACAGGTAGAAGAACCGTGGCCACAATCCTTATGGGAATCGATCAGAAACCAAAAAGATGGTAGTGCTAATTTACAGTCAACACTTATCCTTGGAGATAAACATGGATCATGAATTTTTCCCAGGGGATATACGATCTCTATATGGGGATGTCAGGTCTATAGCATCTGAAGAGAGCAAACCACACTCTCTACAGACTTTGCCATCTTTCATAGGAGAACTCGAAACAAAATCAGAGGTTAAAATGGTACCTCCTAGTGGAAAGACACAAAAAAAATGATAGATACCAAGAGCTTGCACGAATTGATGTCTTCTCCTATACAATGCACAATTTATCTCTCAGAGCTACTAAAAATTAGACCGCATCTATGGGGCCAAATGGGCAAACACCTAAAAACGATGGGGTTGAAAATCCCTTCACATGACCAACTTGCGGACAAAAACATGGATGACACCTAGAATCTGGTCTTGGTAAACCGACTACCTCGAGCCATGGACCATTTAAATGCAGATCATACATGGATTCTTTACTCAGGTCACTCATTGGATTACCATCTAGGAGCTATTATAAATTCAAGTGAGGGTTTCTATGGCCCCTAACTTAGACATTATTGTGTGGTGTGTGTATGTGAAAGAAAGGTTGAGGGCATTCCGTTGCGATCAAACACATTGCCTACTGGTCTATTTTTTTTCTTGGTCGAGCAAGATGGGGCTTTGCAGGCTGGTGACTGAACATGCTTTTTTTTTTTGGGGGGGGGGGGGGGGGGGGGGGGGGGGGGGGGGGGGGGGGTTGATACTATCTAAACGGTTCTATTTTTTGATTAATCATATTACTCTGCTAACTGATTTCCTTATGGGGTTACTCTACTTTGTAGATCTAATCTCCTTATGGGGTTACATTTTTTTCCACCTAGATTAATTGCTCGTCTCTGCTTGATAACATTAAATTGGTGTAAATACGGTTAAAAAAAGGGGGGGGGGATTGTTTAACCTAAGTGCTATGTTTACTAGTGGTTATGATTATAGATTTGATTGATAACACGAGATTGATTGGGAAAGATGGTTAGCTCCTTCTCTCATGATATGGTTTTTTATTAGAAAAGGGAAACTCTATACTATTACTGGCTTGTCGTTCGAGATGATCACATTTCACTATGTAGGTTACGATTATAGATTTGATTGATAACACGAGATTGATTGAGAAAGATGGTTAGCTCCTTCTCTCATGATATGGTTTTTTATTAGAAAAGGGAAACTCTATACTATTACTGGCTTGTCGTTCAAGTTGATCACATTTCACTACGTTTTTTTAAGCAGAAATGTGTTATTTCTTAAATAACCTACTAAAGCCAAAGGTGTTTTTTTTGAAAAAAAAAAGAGGGGCAGGGGGGGGGGGGGGGGGGGGGACTTGTGGGCCAGATGCCTTATGTGGCTGAATATCATGGAACACCTTAAATAATCTATATAGCTAACTCAACCTATTGTGCATCTAGTTAAAATATTTGATTCTCTCTCGATATTGACCCGATTTCGGTTATCTTTAGAACTGATTTTGGTTAGAAAACAGGGGAAGCTTGATTGCTGGGTTTAAAATCTAAAAAATACTTGTATTTTAAATTTCTATAGAATTAGTCTAGAAAGAGATAAAGAATCAACTTTGGTAATAATTAAGCACTCATGATTTTGGGCTATCTTATCTGGTTTTTTAAACATAAACATTTTTTGGATTTGCAAAACACTACAACTCTATGGGACCTAAAACAAAGGGGGATGCAACAGTTGGATCAAAAGGGGTGGTGGCCTTCTGATTAAAATTTAATCTATGTAAATAAATATTAATATTCCTTAAAAACTGGGGTTATAAAAAACCTTACTTAGAACCTTAAATAACCTACTAAAGCCAAAGATGTTTTTTGAAAAAAAAGGGGGGGTGAGGGACTTGTGGGTCAGCTGCCTTGTGGCTGAATATCATGGAACACCTTAAATAATCTATATAGCTAACTCGACCTATTGTGCATCTAGTTAAAATATTTGATTCTCTCTCGATATTGACCCAATTTTGATTATTTTTAGAACTGATTTTGGTTAAAAAAGAGGGAAGCTTGATTGCTGGGTTTAAAATCTAAAAAATACTTGTAGTTTAAATTTTTGTGGAATAAGTCTAGAAAGAGAAAAGCATCAACTTTGGTAATAATTAAGCACTTATGATTTTGGGCTATCTTATCTCGTTTTGTAAACATAAACCTTTTTTGGATTTGCAAAACACAACTCTATGGGACCTAAAACAAAGGGGGATGAAACAGTTGGATCAAAAGGGGTGGTGGCCTTCTGATCAAAACTTAATCTATGTAAATAAATATTAATATTTTTTAAAAAGAGGGGCTATAAAAAACCTTACTTAGAACCTATAAATTACTCTTGGATCTAAAAGGAGTGATGAACTCTTTTATCTCAAGTTTATTTATTTTTCCTAAAAAGGAACTAAAGAGACAGTCCTGACACTTAAACTTTTAAGCAAGAGGCTTTATATATTTGCAATAAGATAAGTAAACAAATTTCATATCCATGGCTTCTCTTACATTCACAAACATTTGGATAGTAGGTTAAGGAAAAAAGGTTGTAAGCTAGACATGGAAAACAATTGACAGGGTTTGTCAACACCTATAATACATATTCAAAGCTAATGAATCTGTTGTCTTGGATGTAGGTGAGGACTCTATCTTTCCATATGATCTTTTTTGCTTTTTCTATTGTCCTTTACTATCAAACTTGGCCTCTATCACTTTAGTATCACTTCTTCTTAACTATCGTATGTACAAATCACTAGAATGAAACCTCATTCTCACTATGACGTACAACAATGAATCAAAGAATGAGTCATTTTTGTGCTAATCCTTGTCCTTTGTTTAAAGCCAATTGTCTTTTGAACTGATATGTTATTTTTTGTATAAGTATTAGTTTAAAAAAAACAACATACACATCCTAAACACAAGGTTTTCCCAAGTTACTGGGTAGCCAGGATGTTGGCTTTGGATATTTTTTGTCTATAGGCTTGGATTGACCACTATCATTAATTCCTTGTTAGGTTGACAGGTGTTAGGTGGTCTTTCCTTGTCTATAGATTGGATTCCTGCTCACAACTATTGTAGTCTTTGACTCTACTGGTTTCAGGTTGCAGGTTAATTCAAAATTATTTACCCTTGTTTAATTATTTCAATCTTATGATTTTCAAAACATTTTACTCGTAAAAAAACTATATATATATATATATATATATATATATATATATATATATATATATATATATATATATATATATATATATATGTATGTATGTATGTATGTATGTATGTGTATGTGTGTGTATATAATATTGAATGCTCGATATAATAATACTTTGGCCCTAGACCCACTGCTTCAGTAAACATCGCCAATCGGATATTATTCTTGAAATGTTCACGACCCCAAAGAGTCACTCGTGTCACTCGGTCCTGATACGTCCACCACTTTGTTTGGGAAACAGAGGTTCCTAACTGCGAAAATAGATGAAGTTCATAACGGAGTAATGTTGCTCGACGTATAAATTCATTTGACATACAGAGATGTGCAGTTGCTATGAAAAAAACCTGGTCATGACTGTAGGCCATAATACACCAAGGATGCAAAATAGTTGAAGAATGCCAAACTCTAGAAATGATACTCTGTACTTGGGGTTTTATATTTGACCAACCATCTTTAATAAAACCATTTTTTTCCTAAACCAAATTGGAAATAGGAAAGTGTGCCTAAAATTGTGTTTACTCTCACACTGTAAATTGTGCTCTTTTTTTTTCACACTATAGGGAGTGCTGAAGCTTAGTATAGGGCGCGGATAGCAGGTATAAATACCTACTGTGTATATACCCGAGACCTGATACAGCTTACTAGCTATGAGTCTATAGACCTGGGTGTGAATATGGGAATTCTTGCTATTTAATTTTACCTTGGGGTGATGTAGACTGTCTGAGCGGGCTTTACATTTAACTTAAATAAAAAAGTTGAAGACCACTTACTCTGGAAATGATACTCGAGATTTGTTTTTTATATAACCAACCATTTAGAATAAAACCAGTTTATTGACTCTTAAGACTTATTGTGATTTGGAAAGTTTACCCAAAATGTATCATACACTCAAAGTGTAGTATGGTTTTTTACACTAGTGGAATGCTAAAACTTAAAGTTGGGCTAGGATAGCAGATAAAAATACCTACTGGGTTTTAAATATCCGATGACGAATACAGTTTACTTGCTTCTAGTCGAAAAAGCTGGGCTTTGACTATGGGAATTAATGCTATCTTAATTTACCATAGGTTGAGGTGGACTGCCCGACTTGGCTTCACATTTTCTGGTCACATTACTAATCTTTAATTTTTGTAAGCGTGGCATTGGGTCCTTCTTGCCTCTATTGAACGCCACCGCTTAGGTTTTGGGGTATGGTCTGCGATGACTGTCTTCCCCACCCTTTTTCCTTGAGCATAAGGTGCTGATATGGTGGAATCTTACCTGTTACCCTCCGAATCTTGGGCTGTGAGGGATCCTGGTGTACGTGCCTGTACTGACATCCTCGTTTGTGGGCTTAACCTGTCCAACTCAATGGTCGCGTCTGCTACAGAGGAGCATCAACTGTACAAATATGACTTCTAAGGTGAGTTATCATACTCACATAGCTGCGTGCTCTATTATTGTATCTCTGTGTGTGTTAGTTCAAAACTGTGTGTATTTTATCTACTGGTTGCTGTGGCTCAACATGCCGAAAAAATTGGAGAAAGCCATTGTGGAGGCGTCATCGTCTCCTAATCTACAGGTTAACAGAAATCTGTTTTTTTGATTCCTGAATTTTAAAAAAATGGGAAATCTTTTTTTGCTCTTAACAAAAAAAACCAGTTAAATAGACCATTTTTTCTATCTTTTTGCTTGCTCCGGAGATTGTTCTTAAAAGGTTTATGAGGAGAAAATTATGTGGTAAAGTATGGTAACTTTTGACAGATTGGAATGGGGGTTTTGCTTTGAATAATGATGTATATTGCTATTTAAAGTATAGATAGACTGGCTCAGGAACATGGCTCTTCCTAGTTATGAAAAAAGCGCATAAAAAACGAGTAACTACTGAGTAATGTTTGATGGAAATAAATAAATCTGGTTGAAAAAAAAGGGGGCTGTATAATTGGTTTTTTTGAGTAAAAACCGTCCTTTATAATTTCTTTAAAAAAAGGCAGATTGCCAGGTGTATTTCTTATCTTATGACTGCATGAAAATGAGGATGGTGGGGTATTTAAATGACATGGAGTGTATATACGGTTGACTCTGGTAATATTGTTACTCAATTGGGTAATGTACTCATGAAAGGTGTACTGTAGATCTGAAAATAACCTGTCCTTCACAAAATAATGAGATGTATGTGAGTGGTTGGATAAGTTTGGTTACTTTGCTGAGGTAATTTTGGTAAAAGGACTTACCCGGAATTAAATCTGTTACTAATTCTAGGGCCTATTTTATTAAAACTACTTAAGATTATTCAGAGGTCATTCAAAACTGGTTTTTTTGGAAATGGTGGCCAGGCATCTGATATTACAGTAGGTCATGTAAGGCTTCACATACCCGATTGTAGGACTAAATAATGTTTTTTCAACTTAACTTGACCATTTTTTACAAGTAAGATTGATCTTTTTTACCAGTTGCCTATTGTACTGAATCGGCTAAAAGATTATTTTGTATATACTAAGTACTGGCTTCTGGTATGGTGCCCTATATGCTGACTGCACATACCGGACTAAGGTTGAATAAAAGCAAGGTTCTAATTTACTGGTTTTTTTTCATCATCATCATATGCTAGGAAGAGTAGTGGTAGGTTCTGATAAACCTATCACTAGTTCAATGTTTTGACAGATTTCTGATGGCTGAGGTTATGTCGAACGTTGGCTACTCAATTCAATTTTCTTACCATCTTCTGTTGGCTTCTTTTTCTCATTTAAAGTATATAGGCACTTGTCCTTACCTACCATCTTGCTAGTAGGTTTGATCTCGATACTATAGGGTAAATCATATAGTGACATTAAGCGGATCCTTGCTGGTTACTCTGATGTTTTTTTTTAAAACAGACGTTTTTATTTACTGATTTAACTAAAATGAGACTCTGAATTTACTGATTACTTTGTAGTTATTGCCCTAGTTTCAGATATTTGATAGGAATGAATGTATTATATGGTAGATGAGTATGGCATATAGTTCCCTCTATCTGGGCATGACCGGAGATTTTTTTTTTTTTTTTTTCGGACTGAGTCTAAGTTGGCTCACTCTGACTAAGTAGTCCAATATATTGTAGTATACATTTGTTAGCTGGCATGCGGCAGCAGTAGGAGTGACATAATATAATAGTAAGGATTTTTGGGAATAATGGTTATGAATTTTTTTAAAGAAAGGGGTATCTCAGTTAGGTAATAAGTGGTAAATACTAAATTTTTTTCTGGGGATATCCCAGCCCGATTATAAAACTAGTTCCGAATAAGGTTCTATTACAAATGTTGTTGATATACAAGGAAGTGGGTAGTTTTGGTCTGGCTTGAGACTACTTCAAATGGAATATAAGTCGCTCTTATCTAGTTAACGATGAAGTTCTGGTAAAAAATTAATTTTCTCCTTAAACTCCTTTAAACCTTAAGATTGGTAAAAAAAATGCTTTTTGAGAAAAAATAATCAGAATTTATGGCTGCTCTATGGGGTTGGGTACCGTCTGTATCAGATTGGCAGAAAAGCCAAGGATCATCGTTGTTTTTTAAAAAAACCTTTTTATCTAAAAGAACAATTACAAGTTAAGAACTATGTTTTTTTTATGGTGACATGGATAACAACTGGGATGCCCAGCATCACCTGCGTACAGTCACGTGCTAACGAACTGTTTTCTTGTGGCTATGGGTGCAGGTGAGGGCTACCTTCCTTGATTAAAACGTCTAGTTCTTAACAAATGGTGGATCTCTTAGTGTGATGCAAAATTTCCCAGACTTTGGGTTTAAGGATTCTTGAGATGTATTTTGTTATCTTCATTACCTTGTACAAAATTTATTTTCAACTGCAAATAAATTATTGTGCAAATCCACTGTACTTTTCTAGAATTGTTAGTCTGTGAACAGTTAGTGTTCGTTTGCGTATATATATATATATATTTAGAACTGCTACACACACACACACACACACACACATATAAAAGAGAGAGAGAGAGAGAAAGAGAGAAAGAGAGAGAGAGAGAGAGAGAGAGAGAGAGAGAGAGATATCTCAACTTTTGCGTGCCATCTCTATTTCATTCCAATTTTATCATATGCTTCATATCTTTGAAATAATCTGGGATTCTTTCTTTGATGTTAGAATATTATATAACTTCTTTGTTGAAATTAAAAGTTACAAAGTGTTCTATAACTTCTCTATTTGATACTCAAAGTTATAGAATAATTTATAGATTCTTTATTGACATATTTTTTTTCCCTAAAGTCTTGACATGTCCACATGTACCCCTCCCCTTTTACCCCTGCATAGTGCCAATGAGAGATGATCCTCGCAAACCAGCGTATCAACAAAGAGTGGCGGCCCCCGTGCAGGTCTCCCTTGACTGGGTGATGTGCCTCTCTCTCTCCTCTCTCTCTCTCTCTCTCTCTCTCTCTCTCTCTCTCTCTCTCTCTCTCTCCCCCCCCCCCCCCCCCCCCCCCCCCCCCCCCCCGCCCAAGCCCTCAAGACCCTCCTTGCACTTGCTCTCTGTAGCCAAAACGACCTTTACTTTGTTGATGTATCTGGAATGCACATATCCTCCCCATAAAGATGCACTGCAAAAGTACTAATAAGATTTACAATTTTAGAGCATTTATTTACTTTTTTAGGGCAAAGAGTCATCCTATTGTCTAGATCAAATAAAACATGCACATATGCTTGCACAAACACACACACATAATTTTTAACATCACCAAAATAAATAATTGATTTATAAATACTAGTTAATGAGTTTTGAGAGAGAGAGAGAGAGAGAGAGAGAGAGAGAGAGAGAGAGAGAGATTGAATATCATCCATGGAGGTCAGATATGACCTATGGGACTGGAAAACAAAACATTGCAAAGGACATGTTCCTTCTAGGTGGAAGAGTTTTCATATACATCTCAGTCAAGGACTGAGGGTCCAACAAAGGGTAAACAATAAGAACGCAACCTAAGAAGGGGCAGGTGAGGAGGTAGTTGGTTTTGAAGTTTGAAACTCTTGAACAATGGCTCTACTTACTTGGTAAATTGCCCATTTTCCTATTTCACACGCTTAATGCACCTTTTGGGAAAGTGTAAGATCTTCTGCAAACCAAAGTGTGGTGTCTTTAAGAACCCTTAATTGCTCAAATAGTTTGATTTGGTATGCCTTGGCCTTGAAAGTGAGGATTGTATGATTGTTGTGGTGTTCATGCACGAGGGTGGTGATTGTTGCTTGATTCCATTGCACTCCCGTAGGGATTATCGTTTGAAGTCAAGAAAGGGACTCATTGAAGTTGTGAGATCCCCTATCCACCAATACCAAAATTGGGATTGGGTCCTTGACAGGTCTCTAAGCCTATTAACGGTTAGAGTCTCTAAGTAAGAAGGTCCAAGGAATATACCTTTACCATTGACAATGGATTGGGTCTATAGCCCTAGAAGAACACCTAGTCCTATCTCACAGCACAAACGGGACAACATCTTAAAAATAAAAAATTGTTTCATCCATATAACTTCCACAATTTGGGATAAGGTATTCTCAACAAACACTCCCCCCCCCCCCCCCCCCCGCCCTAAAAGATGTGAAGGCATAGCCCTTGGTGAATTTTTCAGAAGGGATAGCGGTGTCAATTTTTACTTGAACTTAGTTTTGATAGTTCCTAGCTATAGGCTTAATGTGCTTAAGATTTTAAAAATTCCAAGTTTAACTGCTTTGGAGATAATGTTTTACCTGTTTGTACGTCCAATGCTTTCTCCTACAACTTTGAGTTCATTTCCCTGCAGATAGAAAGGTGGAAACCTTACAATCACCCCAACTGAATAATTTGACCTCTTTCTCTTTCTCTACCTCGTCCTCCATTTCTACCTTCTCTTAGATTGTCTCCTTGATTTTGATAAGTGGCTCTAGTAATAGTTCGAGGGTTTTGTTTTTTTTGGATAATTATTTCTATAGTGTCCCATATGATTGCATCCATAGCACCTAAGTTTGGGAAGGTTTGCTCTAAGTTCACTGCCACAGCTACTCCACATTGTTGAAATCCTTGGTTGAAGGTTCCCCTAGATTTTCCCTTAAAGTTGTTAAAACCATTATAATTCCTTGCAGGGATGGTTCCTTTAGTTGCAAGAGGCTTGGCCCTGAGAAGGGCATCCTGAATTGATGTAGGTCTCATGGATTCAAGACGTGTACTTAGGGGTTTTTTGAGGCCTTGTTAGAAGTGAGCAATATACTTCTCCATTGTCATCTGGGGAAGCATCGTAAGGACACAAATTTTGTGTAGTAATCCTCCATAGAGAGTTTTAACTGGCGTAGACCAAAGAATTCATTTATCTCAATATCTTGATGTGCGAGAGGGAGATAGCGTTCTTTGATTGCTTGCTTAATTTTTGTCAAGATGGACTATTGGTGGGATTATCTCTACAGTGTTGCTTCCACCAAGTTTGGCATCTCCGCTGAGATGGAACATGCCTAACATGACTTGGTTTTCCTGAGAAGTTCCTGCAGCTTTAAAGTAGCCATCCATAGCATCTATCCATGCTTTGGCATCTCACTGTAAATTCGGTCCGTCTCCCTTGAAGGTAGGGAGTTGGACTTGCTTTAGTAGTAATTTTTTCTCTTGGGTAATAGTGTAAAGGTTATGTACGCGAGTATTACCCTGGGATTGAATTAGTGGAATTCAGTACTAAATAAAAATCTCTCTTACCTATGATTTCAACCTATCTCATACTCAAAAAATTTGCACACTAGATGAAGACAATTGCCAAACCAAAAACGAAATTGCTTATAGCATACCCATGAGAACCATAGTATGTACAAGAGCTAATACAATCCATTAGGATCCTCCTATGTACAAGGGTGATGAAAGTCCTATACAAGAATCTTGTGGACTTTGGGTGGATCAGATATAGGATCAAAATATAGAACATCTTTTGGTCCACTAAAACAAGGGCCTACACCTATGGGCCTAATTCTACTTGGGTAGATTACTTTAGACACCTCATCAAACACCCACTGATTCTGTGATACTTGGACCCCATCTACTACAAGGGTTTTCTCTGGATTCTCTATCCCAATGAAAAAGTATACTTCAATCACTTGAAGATCTTTAGCCCATTTGAGTCTCTTCATATTTGGTGCTAAACCTTCTAACTTTCCCGCATCAATGAAGAAAATTCCACCAGATCTTGACCACATGTTCCTCCAAGTGGGAGGAGAAAATCTCATGTCTAGCCATTTTGTCATGCTTTTTCACATTGAATAGCACCAAGATAGGCAAGCCCTCATGACCTTATGTTTAAACCCATGAATTGCGATAGGCACGATGGAAATTTGCCTGCAAAGATCGGGACAATTCTCTCTCTTCCTTGCATCCCCTCTTTTCAATTAAATACCCAGAGGGGTAAAAATTGGTCAAAAATCACTTATTTCAACCTAATAACTTAAACTTTTACTAGGTTCAGGATCTCGATTAACACATGCTCTGATGCCAATTGTGAGGTCCCCAATCCAACAATACCAAAATTGGGATGGGGTCCTTGACAGGTCTCTAGGCTTATTAAAAGTCAGTCTCTCTAAGTAAGCAGGGTCTAGGAAAAATACCTTTACCATTCACAATGGCTTGGGTCTATATCCCTCAAAGAAGACCTAGTCCTGTCTTACAATAGAAATGGGACAACATCTTAAAAATCCAAAACTATGTCAGCTATATAACTTCCACAATTTGGGTTAAGGTATTCTCAACCAAAGCTTTTTTTCCCCTAAGAGATGTGAGGCCACAACCGCTGTTCAACTCCTCTTCCAATTGGAGAAGTTTTCTAAATATTTTTAGCGCACTAGGATGGATAGTTACCTGACTAATCAGGTCCACCCATCCATGATTGACAGCCTTAGTGAATCCCCACTTATCACCCCACACTCATACATGATTCTTTTGTTTTCTAATTATTATCACATTATTTTAACATTTAAAATAATGGTTTTTTTTAACTTTCCGTCACTGTGATTCCTTCAATCAAGTATTCAAGACATCATTGAAAAGCATTCTTTTAGCAAACATACATTTTTAAACTTAAGACAGGGTACTGTCAATCAAAAAAATTCACCATAATAACCATGACCAGTACTCTTCTTGTCTCAAGACCACCTAAGGGTGAAAAAAAGGCACCCATTCCTTATGCATAATCCAGGGTGGAAACGCATCACCGAAAGTTCGAAGTGCCCATACATCAAACCAAATTCCCATACAAACGGGTGGCTCCCCTAGGATTAAAAACGGTATCCTAACTTATGTAGAAACATGAAGACGTGACACAGAGTAAAAACTCATCATTCATGGGGTAACTGACTTATCCGTGGATGAAAAGCCATTATTATTCGTTAAATATACCAAGGAGTTGGAGGTGTCTTGAGACAAGCTGTCTTAAGAATGATCAATCAGATCTTTCCTAATTCAACCAGCCTTAAACCAAACGATTCCTTCCTAATTTACAAACAATTGCACATTGGTTTCTTGAAAGATACCTTTCGTTTTTATCTAGTTTTTACTTTTCCTAATTCCTTACACCCTCTTTTACGTATGCAATGTTAATACTTAAAGAAGAACTTGAATAATTCATCACAAATTATAATGAAGACCCACCTAGGACTGGTCGGGAATTTGTTGCAGTGTTGGGGCATGAACGCTCTCATCAGTAGGTCTACTACTAAGGCCAGCCTTGTCGTTGTGCGATGTTCTAGCTCTCTTGGGAATACTATCCTCATCATCAGATTGAGGATTGGCTTGGGTCCTTTTTGGTGCCATGACTTCTATCCTTATAAAAAAGGACATCTATTTATTAAGCAAATCATCCAAAAACTTGACTTAACCTTTGTATTCAATCTGATTCCTCTTTTTACCCCAACTAAGGTTAAATTTTTGGTCCTAGATGGTAGTTTCTTGTTTTCTTATATAGGTAAGATAACTTTATCACAGTTTCTCTAAGGGTTTTCCAAGCTCTCTTAATTTTCTTATAAATTTTTGCATCTTTTTCCTAATTTCCCTATCTTTATTAAGCTTGAAATATGCTTATTTTTTGCTTAATATTTATTAGGTGCATTATCTCCTAAAGGTTGAATTTTCTTAGCTTTATATCAATGGTTTATACTTTTAGTAACTTTCCTAAAAACTTATAATAGTAATTTCTATTTATCCCAATGAATTTTTAGCTTAAAATAGGGTTTTTGATCTATTATATTTTTAAAAAAAATAATAAGATAATTATGTTATAATTATCACAATTAGATGATGATATTTCTTAACTCTGGTAATTACCTTGTGATTATCCAAGTTAGTTATCTAATTATTTCTTTAACTTTTTAGCTAAAATTATTCTTTTTGGATTAATTAAATAGCAAGATTAAGTTTCTAACCATATTCTAATTATCATAGTTTACTTACAATGCTTATTAATTTTGATAATTATCTTCTAAACATCTAACTTGATTAGCTAGTTTTCCTCTTTTATTTTCAGTTAAAATTTATCTATTTTGGCTTAATTAAATAGGTATATTAACTTTCTAGTCATAAGATAATTATCATGGCTTACTTATAATGTTTAATAACTCTGATAATTATCTTAAAATTATCTAACTTGATTAACTAATTTCCCCCTTTTATTTTTAACTAAAATTAGTCTATTTTGGCTTAATTAAATAACTAGATTAACTTTATGATCATATCATGGCTTACTTACAATGTTTAATGACTCCAATAATTATCTTATGATTACTTAACTTGATTAGCTGATAAAACCCCTTTATTTCATCTAAAATTGGTTTGTTTGGCTTAATTAAATAGCCACCTTAACTTTTTGATCAAAAGCTAATTATCACAACTTATTGATAATGTTTACTAACTCTGATAATTATTTTATAATTATCTAACTTGATTAGCTAATTTATTTCATTTATTTTATGCTAAAATTAATCTTCCAAAATCTAATTTTAGCTAGATTAACTTTTTGATCAAAATCTAATTATCACGGCTTATTTTTAATGTTTACTAACTCTTATAATGATTTTGTAATGATCTAGCTTGATTATCTAATTTACCCTTTTTATTTTCAATAAAAATCAATCTGTTTTGGCTTAATTAAATAAATAGATTGTCTTTTTTATCATAAGATAATTATCACCACATACAAAGGTTTACTAAATTTGATAATTATTCTATAATTCTCTAACCTGGTTAGCTAATTTTCTCCTTTTATTTTCAGCTAAAATCAATCTATTTTGATGTAATTAAATAGATATATTAATTTTTTGATTATAATATAATTATCACGGCTTATTTATAATGTTTACTAACTCTAATAATTATCTTGTGATTTTTTAAGCTTTTTTAATAAATTTCCCACTAGTTTTATAGCTAAAAATACCTAGTTTTTGTCTAAATAATTATAGAAATTAATTAGAAAATTATGATATAATTTTCCTAGCTTATAAATAGTATGGTTAAGCTTTGATAATTATCTTAGAACTAACTAAGCTTGTTTAATATAACTCCCATTAATTAAGGCCAAAATTAAGCAATTTCAATCCTAATTAGGATTAGTAATTAATTAGATTATTAATCTTCATTAAGATTAAGTAATTTGCAAGTAAATAATGTACAATAGAGTGTCTAATAGTAGATAATAATCTAATCTTCTTTAATTAATATATTCTTTAAAAAAAATTAGATATAAATTGCTAATTAATTGAGATTAGCATAGTTACCTCGCTTAATCACTTAGAGTTTTCTCTCTTAGTAATTTTTGTGAAGTATCTCTCTTGTACAAGAGATTTCTTGCCAGGACTTCGAGTTTAAGTGAAAATGAAGCCTAGGGTCCTATTTATAGTTTTTTAGCACTCACAGGCTCTCCCTGGCTGAATCTAGCAGTTACTTGCAGCTCAAGCAGTCCCCCATCCTCAAGAAGGCACCCCTTGTTGCTAAAACAGTCCCTGGCAGGTCCAGATACCCTCTCCCAGTACCTGCTTGCTTTGAAAATCAAGCCTGTTATTTCTTTGTGCTATTTTGTGCTATTTTAATAAATATTTGGGACAATATCTAAGGGTTATAATGAAATTCCTAAGCTTTAATTATTACTAAAAACCATCCAATTATTTTTACAAATTAAAGTGGCAGTGAATTTTTCAAAAGGGATAGCAATGTCAGTTTTTACCCAAATTTAATTCTGATAGTTCCTAGCTATAGCTTTGTTGTGCTTAAGATTTTAAAAATACCAATTTCAACTTCTTTAAAGATGATGTTTTACCTGTTTGTACGTCCAATGCTTTCTCCTATAGCTTTGAGTTCGTTTCCTTGCATCTAGAAAGGTGGAAACCTTACAGAACTTGAGTCCCTTGTTGGTGCGATGTTCATGCACGAGGGTAGTGATTGTTTCTAGATTCCATTTCACTCCGCTTTAAGGGTGTTGGCACTACCTGGAAAAAAGTGATCTTGCTCGGGTAGAGGCTCTTGTGGCCATAGTTGTTGGTTGTGTGATGTGTCAAACTGGTTATGGTGTCACAAGCACACAATTGAGCTAAACTAGGCTGGTGAGCTAGGGCTTTACCAGAGCAGATCGGGGTAGAACAAGGATTGTACCCAAGTGGAACCAAGGAAAAACAGGGGCTATAATTGAGAGGAACTAGGTTGCAAGTCCCAGGTCCTTGAGCAGAGAAAGGGGATCACCAATGAAGCCTGATAGTAACAACAAATTGGAGACTAAATGATGTTAGAGAATCTCTTGAGTTTCTTGATGAAACATCTCCCGAGTATAGATTCAAAGTGGATAAAATTGTGGTGAGCACAAGGATGGAGAATTCAACCTCTTGCATCACATGCCTTCCCCCAAAAGGAGTTGTATTTGAGCCACTTGCAAGGACTTGAAAAAACAAGTTCAATATTGTAATCATTTTGCAAAAATATTTATCTTTTCTCTACTTATGTTGTTTTAAACTTACATGACATCATGATACACATTTAAGAACCGACAGTTGGTATTAAGTCTTTGAAGTACAACATTATGAATCACCAAAGGGTATATATATATGTTCATATGGACAAAATGAACAAAAGTGTACATAGCTTTTGTGGACTATTCAGTCATGAAATTCCATTTTTCTTTTTGCCTGAGAGGATTCTGCATCCTCAGAGACCCTTTTCCTTTTGTGTTCAGAAGGGGGTGAAAGTTCAGGAGTGGGTGGTGGTGGTGACTTGGCAGGGGTTGGTGCTTTGGACCCCTTAGGGCTTAGCACGGGTGACTTGGCAGGGGTTGGTGCTTTGGGCTCCTTAGGACTGTGGATGGCTTGGGTGATTTGGCAGCTTTCTTTGACAACATGAATGGTAGCTTGAAAGGTGAGCTAGGTGCCTCCCCCTTATTGTTCTTAAGTGTACGACGCTTTTGAACCTTGAATTTCAATGGTGAGTGGAATGGATGGCCCTTTGTATATGCTCTTTTTTTTGCAGGGCTCTTAGTGGGACTCTTTCCCTTGGCAGTCTTCTTAGTGGTACTCTTCCCCTTGGCAGGGATCTTCTTTTTGGTAGGACTCTTCCCCTTGGCAGGGATCTTCTTCTTCTTGGGACTCTTCCCCTTGGCAGTGATGGGGGCTTTTCACAAGCCAAGCTCCCATACCCCTCTTCTCTCGTCCCCACCCCATGAAAACCTCCTCTTAGGGAGGGAGTGATAAAAGGCATTGGAAAAAGTAAGAAAAAAATAAAGTATGATTATGTAAATATATAAGAAAGGTAAAATAGGCCACCTCATGCCTGCGGGGTAGCCCATCCCCACCTTGCCTCCTTTTTCTTCACTGTTGCCCCGCCGGGTGTCCCTTTTCCTCTCCTCCACTCAAAAGGTCAACCCCCTCTCTCTTCCCCTTGTCCTTTCTCCTTTCTCTCTCCCCTCAAGCTACCCCACCTCTCACCAATAATGCATTATAACTCACCAATAATGCACCCTAACTCACATGTAACTTACCCTATCTTCCAAAATAGTATACCCCACCCCCTCTTTCTCTCTCCTATCATATCCCATGACCCAAATACCCCCCTCTCTCTCTAAAGGGTGCCATGTCTCTTGTCTTGTAGCTAAATAACCTCCCCCACACTCACACACACTCAGTTTCACTGAAAAAGGTGCCCACAGACCCATCCCCACCCGGTGGTTACCTGATTTTTCTTCTGTTCACACACATCTGCACACAGATTCACCTCTGAACACACTCCCCTCTCTCCCCTCTTGTAATTACTTTATTCTCCATGTCACCTCTCACCTTTTTTCATCAACCCATCTCTCTCTCTCTTAGTCTCTCTCTCATGAGACTTCTGTTCTGGCACATATACACACAGCCAGACAAGTGGGGCCCACAGTCACATGGCCTATGTAGATAATGATTTCTTCATTTCTAAATTCTAGAATTCCTCCCCCCTCCTCCCCTATATAAAGAGGGGTCACCATCACACTAAATACACACACAACATCACCAAAGAACACACTATGCACTGTGTGTGCCTAGTGCACACACACACACCCACACCATCACCATCACCGCAATCACCATGCTTGTCTTGAGCATGACCTCTACACCCTTGGCTATGGAAGATGAAGGGCAACTAAATGAAGGATGATGGCCATAACCCTCGTGCGAGTCTTCGCCATCAACTCCCACCTATCCGCCATGTGCTCTACCACTCTCTCCCTTCTCATTCCCCTACCCTATGCTCCCCATTTCATCGCCTTATTCTCTAAATAAAGCTTGAGGTTTTGTGAGTATGTTTTCTTGCAATGTTTTGCCCATGTGAGGTGTGCGGAATCGCCACCTAGTCTTGTGTTTGGAGTGAGCTTGTGTATGTGTGAAGGGTGTGTGGATTCGCCATCCTTTTGTGGTTCCTAAGTACTAAGCCGCTATACCCCCTCCCTCACTCTCTCTCTCTCTCTCTCTCTCTCTCTCTCTCTCTCTCTCTCTCTCTCTCTCTCACTTGATCTCATTCCCTTTCCTCTTCATCATTACTCCCAAGCATCCATCTCTCTTGGATGAAAACTTTGTTATGGTGGTGTGTTGTTTGCGTCCTAGCCATTGAAGCTAGGTGGTGCCCCTGTTTGCTTTACCATGATAGGCTCGAGGCGCGCCATTCGGTCCCTGGTGTTTTAGAGGCCGTCAGGGTTTGGGGTTCGCTTTGCTCTCGTCATTTGGTGCCCCCACGGAGGATCTTTTCATGAAACCCTTCAGTTTACAAGACTGAAACCCCTAAACTATTGTGAATGGATGAATGGCTAGCAGGATTTGCTAATTAGACGACAGAAGAAGAAGAGCTCCAAGCACAACTAGACGAACTCCGCATCTCCATCGAAGCTCGAGTGCCAGGCGTAACGGTAATCGATTTGCAGTGGGAGAGTCAACCAACACGCCAAACCCAGTGGATATACATAGGCCAAGTGCCAAGAAGAAGAAGGAGAAGGTCGAAACCATGTCCGCAACTTACAACCAACCCACAACAACAAAATGGAAGGAGCTCTACACAATAGAGAATCAACACTATTCTACTTTGAGAATCGGGTAACTCAAGTCACCGAGGGAATTATCACAGTCAGTTTTCAAGTCGCACCTGATGCTGCAGCACAGATAATGGAATCATTGGCTCACACTCTCACTAGAGAAACTAGGGATCTACTGAGTTTGTTTTAGGAAAGAACACCACCCTCTCCCACAAGCTTGGACAGTGACTAAGCACCTCTAAGCTTCACATGAATCAGTACAACCTACCTCAAGATAGATCACACATACCAACACGTGTACGCTCAATCAAGGTAATACTGGATTTGAAGGCTCACTACCAACACGTCATTGACACCATGTTGGGTGGGGAGCGATTTTTTGAGGTTCTGGCATCAGATCAACCATTTGTCTTACCTTTGGTACAAGGCAATGTACCGTTTGAAGTTTTAATCTATGTCCTAGTATAAGAGGGTATACACGCCTCCTTGTAAAGAAGAAAAAACTTTTGCAAGTTAAGCAGTGTGTCTTTCTAGCTCTCTCTCAGTAATCATGGCAAGTGTAGCATTTCCAACATTTAAAGGAAAGAAGGGGGAGGATTTGGTAACAGACTTCCTAGATGACTTTGAAGTAGCATGTGTAGTGAGCAACAAAGATACGGATGAATCCCGGGTTAGAATCTTTAAGCATCTCATGAAGCTAGAAGCTAGATCATGGTACAATGCACTTCCACAAGCAACCAAGGATGACTGGGAACCCTTAAAAACCGCTTTTAAGAGGCGCTTTGGGGGAGGTACCACTTCAGAAAAGTTGTGGGACAAGTTGAGAGACTTGAAGCAGGAGGTCTTTTAGAATATGCCACCTATGAGTCCAAATTTGTGGATTTGTGGGAACGGTGGGTTGAGTCACTGGCAAGGGGGGAAGCCACACCCGATTTCCTAAAAAAAGATCGGTTCACGCATGGCTTATGGCCGCTTCTCAAGGAGAAGGTGAAAGGTAGATTCCCGGCTACGTACGAGTTAGCCGTTGAGATTGCTCGCCTTAAGGACAAGAAGCTGCGAATGAAATCCAAAGAAACCGAGTCAACAGAAGTAGGAACATCACGTCGACCAGCAACTACGACAACCACCATACCACCACCACCGGCTCTTGGGGTAAGAGATGACCAACAAGATATGTTGGCCCATATTACTGACCAACTGCAGAATTTGTCTGTCCACTTAATACAACAAGGGAGGAGTCAAGAAAGAGATCAAGACCCTGGAAGAGCACGACGACAAAACAGGGAGTATCATTGCTACAACTGCGGAGAAGACGGTCATTGTATGTACTACTGTCCCAAACCACGACAAAACTATAATAGAGGAGGTAGGAGGAACCAATTGTCACCCCCTAGAGAAAGAACACCCCCACCCCGAGCACCACCCCCACCAACACAAATTCTACGTCCACCCCAGACACCACTACAAGCATCCATCCCACCTCTTCCACCAGCCCCACCACCTGATCGCCCTGTAAACATCATAAGGCTAGAAGAGAAAGGAAAAGCCGTAGTAGTGGATCCACCTAGAGCAAAGGAGAGGGACAAGGGTAAGGAGAAGGTAACCTTTTTAGAACCACTTGAAGCCATGACTATGAAAAGAGCTAGGAGGGAGAAAGCTACACAATCAGATGATGAGAGAAGCATGAGAGGAGAAACTAGCAAGAGGCCATCCAGGCCACGACGGAAATTGGGCATCACCGACTTCCAGCTAGGGGAAAGTTCTAAGCCCTATGATCTAACATTGGATGTGGCAGAGCAAGGACCGAAGATTACATGGCCACAGCTGCTACATCTTGTACCTAAAGTAAGGCGACAATGGTCTAAAATGGTAAGTACAAGACGCTCCAAAACAAAGGTAGGCGGAGCAATTTCAGGATGCAACATGGATGACATCCTTCCAATTGTCGACATAAACATAAAAAGAAAGAGGGTTGGAAACACCTACATTGATGGAGGTGCACAAATCTATGTAATGAGCGAAGCTATGATGCTTCGATTAGGGCTCGAGGTTGACAGGCCTTCTCCATGCAAGGCAAAGATGGCAAACAACGCAAAAGTAAAGTGTGTGGGTGTGGTAAGTGCCGTGAAAATCAAAGCTTTCAACACTGAGGTAGAGGTAGATGTTTTTGTAATGCCTACTAAGGGGGAGGGCTATCCACTAATTTTGGGAAGGCCATGGTTGATGGCCATGAAGGCAAAACAGGACTGGGGTACTGGCCTTCTACGCATGACCGGTAAGAAAGGGGAGACAATCTACTACGACATGAGGATTGGCAAGCAGAAGCAAATGAATCTGGAAACATCGGCAGATGAAACCACTAGCGAATCTTCCAGTTCTGAGGAGGAGACCACATCCACCGACGAAAGTGACAGTTCCATTGATGTGATGGGTATCATTATGAAGGATCCACAAAGGGTAAGCACAACTGGTGATCCATCACCAAAAGGGCAACCCAATGAAGAGGAGAGTAAATCACCTGGCCTAGGAGGAAGTAGGTTGAAGGGTATGTTGTCTACGGAATTAACACTTGAGGAGAAAGATAGTTTTTTGCAAATGTTGATGGGATTTCCTAACCTGTTCATTGACAACTATGAAAGAATCACAGGCATTACAGTGGTGGAACATCATATTAAGCTGAAGGAAGGGGTAAAACCAGTTGTGCAAAAGCTACGACGACTGGGGGTCATACAAGAAAAGGCACTCTTGGCCGAGGTAAGGAAACTGCTGGAGGCGGGATTCATCTATCCTGTAGAAAACTCAGAATGGGTGTCACCCGTAGTGGTGACGCCTAAAAAGAATGGTAAGTGGAGGGTCTGTGTTGACTACAAACCACTAAATGCAGCTACAAAGAGAGACCACTTTCCTCTCCCTTTCTTGGATGAAATTCTGAATGAAGTAGCGGGTTTTGAATGCTATACCGTCTGTGATGGTTATTCAGGATACTTTCAAATACGCATAGCCTTGGAAGATCAGCTAAAAACCACTTTTATCACGCCATGGGGTTGTTTTGCATACAGGGTTATGCCATTTGGTCTCACAAATGCACCTGCCACATTCCAAAGATATGTCACATATGTTTTTCAACCGTTCTTTGGAACATCCATAAGAGTGTTCATTGATGATTTTTGTATATATAGCTCCCGTATTTCACATTTAGAAAAGGTAACTGAAGGTTTGGCCAGGTTGCAGAGCCTAGGTGGGCAATTAAATGTGGATAAATGTCACATTGGGAGAGTAAAGTCATTCTACTAGGCCATGAAATTTCAGCAAGAAGGTATCAACGCCGACCCAAGTAAGGTGTCCGCACTCATAGCCCTACCTTCACCAACGACCGCACGTCAACTGGTCTCTTTTCTACAGAAGGTGAGGTACTTAAGTAGATTCATACATCTACTATCACAACTTGTTCTACCACTGCAACAACTCACTCAAAGATCAACTTTCACTTGGGACGAGGAAAGCGAACATCACTACAACAAGGTAAAGGAGGTCTTAGCCACTCTGCCAACTATCTCACCACCTAAGTGGGATGAAAAATTCTATGTCACCTCAAGTGTTGGTGATGACTCATTGGGGGCTGTGCTACTCCAAAAGGATACGACGACATCTTTCATGAGGCCAATCTACTTCTCTAGTCGAATGATGACAGCAGGAGAGAAAGGTTTCACCCATGTGGAACACTTAGTCCTAGCTCTTAGATTTGCAACTACAAAGTTTAGGTCATATTTGCTGCCTAAGCAATTTGTGATTCTAACCACGGATGAAATATTTCCCTATGTTGTACAACACATGTATTCTGGTTTGACTTACTCACATGAGTGTCTTTGCTAGTCTAGAATTACTAAATGGCTAGTTCGTCTGCAAGAGTTTGACTACACGGTACAGGTAGAAAGCACGACAAGGGCAAGTTTGGGGGGACTCATGACCTACCAAGTCTTTGAAGGGAAGGAGAAGCAATCTAAGGAAGGAGAAGTCCGATTACCTCCAGTACCACCGATGGTAGAAGGAGCATACTCTCTCTACTTTGATGGAGCCTACAAGCGAGCGTCCGACAAAGCAGCTGCAGGCATAGTGGTCTTTGATGACAAAGGGACAAAGGTATTTTCGTTGGGCCAATTGTTAGATTCACATTCTAACAATGAAGCTGAGTATGCAGCACTAACCAAGGGTCTACAATGGTGCGTCTCACAAGGTGTACAACGCCTTAATGTATTTGGGGATGCTCTACTTCTGGTAAGGCAAGTAAATGGAGCATGGACATGCAAGAATCCTAGTTTAAGGACTCACTTAAGTGGTGTAAAAACCTTGTTGGGTAAGTTTGAAGAAGTTCAAATACACCATATCCCAAGGGCTCAAAACCAAGAAGCAGATGCCCTAGCAAGTGAAAGACTACAGGAAGTGGTGGTTGGAGCAATAAAACTAAAGCTCCCTCTATTTCAAGGAAGTGATGCCTTGCCTGACATCATGCATTTTTTGGAAACAGGGGAATGCCCATCAGATTTAACAAAGGGACAGAAGCAATGGCTGACGCGGAAGGCCACAAGGTATCGACTCATCAATGACGGTTTGTACTGTAAGGGTAAGGACCAAATACTCAGGAAGGTCCCTCTCTCTCAGGAAATCACGGGAGTAATTGCTAGCTGTCACGACGGGGTTTGTGGTGGTCACTTTGCCCTAGACATAACAAGTAGGAAAATCTTGCAGGCAGGCTTCATATGGCCTAGCCTCAACCGTGATGTACACCACTGGTGCAAAACGTGTAAGTTGTGTCAAAAGGCCGGCACTAGGTCACTTATGCCTGAACCACAGACACCTATTCTCTCATATGGCCCATTTGAAAAATGGGGTATCGATGCCATTGGGCCATTACCTAGGGCCAACTCAGGAAAATTCTACATTATCATGGGGGTCGACTACATGACTAGATGGGCAGAGGCTACAGCCACCACTAGAATCACAGCGGTAGAGGTAGCTAAATTTATCTACGAGCACATATGCTGTAGGTTTGGCACACCTTTAGAGATCATCTCTGATAGAGGGCCAGGTTTCAGAGCAGACTTGGTAGGAGAATTAATGCAGAAACTGGGCATTACAAGGAGGCACTCTTCACCATATTACCCTCAATGTAATGGCCTAGTTGAAAAGGTAAATGGAATGGTTTCTAAAATTATTACCAAGCAGGTAAACAATCATCCTGGAGACTGGGATAAGTATCTACTACCAGCTTTATGGGCCTACAGAACTTCATTTCGTACATCCTTGGGATTCACACCGTATCATCTAGTATTTGGTAAGGAAGCAATCTTGCCCATTGAAGTGCAACTACAAAGTCTCAGAGTAATGGCAAGCCAACTTCAACAACCCAACATGCATTTGAGAGATCACATCATCAACTTGGAAAGACTGCAGCTGGACAGAGAAGAAGCAATAAATTATTATGCAGCACAAGCAGAGCATAGACGGCTTAGCTTTAACGAGCATCTCCGGAAAAAAGAATTGAAGAAAGGAATGTTGGTGCTCCGCTACGACAATCGCTTCGACACGCGCAAGGATAAGAAACTCCTACTCCGATGGGAAGGTCCTTTCATCGTCAGGAAAAAGTATGCCAATGGAAGCTACCAGCTTATGGAGGCTGATGGAAAACTTCATAAAACCAGGGTAAATGGTTGGCGACTTAAACCTTATTTTCTTCGATTTGACCAGGCTCCACCAATTGACATTCCAGATGAGGACACACCATCAGCCGCCACCTCCGACGATAATGATCAAACAGATGAGCTAGAGACATGAATGCCTCTAGCCAAAAGGGGAGGGCTAATGATGGGGGCTTTTCACAAGCCAAGCTCCCATACCCCTCTTCTCTCGTCCCCACCCCATGAAAACCCCCTCTTAGGGAGGGAGTGATAAAAGGCATTGGAAAAAGTAAGAAAAAAATAAAGTATGATTATGTAAATATATAAGAAAGGTAAAATAGGCCACCTCATGCCTGCGGGGTAGCCCATCCCCACCTTGCCTCCTTTTTCTTCACTGTTGCCCCGCCGGGTGTCCCTTTTCCTCTCCTCCACTCAAAAGGTCAACCCCCTCTCTCTTCCCCTTGTCCTTTCTCCTTTCTCTCTCCCCTCAAGCTACCCCACCTCTCACCAATAATGCATTATAACTCACCAATAATGCACCCTAACTCACATGCAACTTACCCTATCTTCCAAAATAGTATACCCCACCCCCTCTTTCTCTCTCCTATCATATCCCATGACCCAAATACCCCCCTCTCTCTCTAAAGGGTGCCATGTCTCTTGTCTTGTAGCTAAATAACCTCCCCCACACTCACACACACTCAGTTTCACTGAAAAAGGTGCCCACAGACCCATCCCCACCCGGTGGTTACCTGATTTTTCTTGTGTTCACACACATCTGCACACAGATTCACCTCTGAACACACTCCCCTCTCTCCCCTCTTGTAATTACTTTATTCTCCATGTCACCTCTCACTTTTTTCATCAACCCATCTCTCTCTCTTAGTCTCTCTCTCATGAGACTGCTGTTCTGGCACATATACACACAGCCAGACAAGTGGGGCCCACAGTCACATGGCCTATGTAGATAATGATTTCTTCATTTCTAAATTCTAGAATTCCTCCCCCCTCCTCCCCTATATAAAGAGGGGTCACCATCACACTAAATACACACACAACATCACCAAAGAACACACTATGCACTGTGTGTGCCTAGTGCACACACACACACCCACACCATCACCATCACCGCAATCACCATGCTTGTCTTGAGCATGACCTCTACACCCTTGGCTATGGAAGATGAAGGGCAACTAAATGAAGGATGATGGCCATAACCCTCGTGCGAGTCTTCGCCATCAACTCCCACCTATCCGCCATGTGCTCTACCACTCTCTCCCTTCTCATTCCCCTACCCTATGCTCCCCATTTCATCGCCTTATTCTCTAAATAAAGCTTGAGGTTTTGTGAGTATGTTTTCTTGCAATGTTTTGCCCATGTGAGGTGTGCGGAATCGCCACCTAGTCTTGTGTTTGGAGTGAGCTTGTGTATGTGTGAAGGGTGTGCGGATTCGCCATCCTTTTGTGGTGCCTAAGTACTAAGCCGCTATACCCTCCTCTCTCTCTCTCTCTCTCTCTCTCTCTCTCTCTCTCTCTCTCTCTCTCTCACTTGATCTCATTCCCTTTCCTCTTCATCATTACTCCCAAGCATCCATCTCTCTTGGATGAAAACTTTGTTATGGTGGTGTGTTGTTTGCGTCCTAGCCGCTGAAGCTAGGTGGTGCCCTTGTTTGCTTTACCATGACAGGCTCGAGGCGCGCCATTCGGTCCCCGGTGTTTTAGAGGCCGTCGGGGTTCGGGTTCGCTTTGCTCCCGTCAGCAGGACTCTTCACCTTGGCAGGACTCTTCTTGTGATCCTTTTTCTTTGTATGGATCTTTGCAGGACTTTTCTTCTTTTGATCCATTTTCTTTGCATCCAAACCTTTGGTGGCTCTACCTTTCTTTGGTGGCAAAGGAGAATCTGGATCATTTGGATTTATTGATCTTTCCAAAACCAATAGAAACAACTTCTCTCTCACCCACGTGACCCAAGAACTCTGGATAGTCACGCAACTGAAAAAAATAGAAAAAGGAACTAAAGGACATGACATACATATATAAAACACAAATAAATACATGAACCACACTTACAGTGAGTGTAGTCATC
>NW_028221504.1:0-64500 GCF_014529385.1 Adiantum capillus-veneris
TCTTATTTTTTGTTTTGCCTTATGTGATATGTTTTTAGGCTCTTGTATATTTAAACTATCTCAATGAAAGGATTTTACAAAATGACTAAATCTACTATTGTTTTGGAGGTTTTTTTCAAACCCTGAAAGGACACTTTTATGTCCTGTTAGGTTACCGCCTAGTGTAGATAGGTTAGACTTAGATTTATGTTAGATTAGATTATGCTTATTTAGGTTATATTAGATTAGATTTAGTTTTATTTTGAGTTAGATTTTACGTTAGATTAGTATTTAGGTTTATTTACACTACATTTAGATTTACGTTAGATTATATTAAATTTTAGGTTTATTTTGAGTTAAGATTAAATCAGATTAGATTTAGTTCGATGGACCATGCAGACTAGCAATTCCACCTGCATGTTCGACTACTGCTACTGCGCGCGGCGCACACACAAACACACAACACACACACAACACAGAGAGAGCGAGAGCGCGCGTGCGAGAGCAAACGACGAATTTGAAATTTAAAATCGTGTTATGAAGTGAGGCCCATTCACATCTACGCAGCTAGTAGCCCCATTGGTATGACTATTACCCTTCAATGGAGCGAATGACCACATGTTCAATTAGGTTAGATTTAAGATTAGATTTTGGATTGAGTTTTTATATTAGAGTCTACCTTCAAGATTACGGTAAAAAAATTAGAGTTAGACGAACGGTGATCCCTCTCTCCTCTCTAAGGATGCGACCTTAAGCTGGAAAGATTTGAACGGCATGATACTCAGATTGGAGTCCAACATGTAATGTGTTAAGTAATCCCTCGAACAAAGATCTACTATGAAAAGATGTTAAGATGCTGTGAAATGCTACAGCTAGAGAAGAGGCAAAGGGGTTTGGTCCACTACATGCACTATCATGTAGACGTGGGTGTGTAGATTTCTTGTACCCACAAATATAAGCATTGATCAATAATGACGAGATTATAACCCGATGGTCTTGATCTCCGTGCACCTCTAGATTGAGGTGTGTGGGGAATGGACATGACTAGAGAATGTGAGGTAGTTTACAGTGTGAACAAAGAGAGAGAGAGAGAGAGAGAGAGAGAGAGAGAGATAAAAAACGGAGAATGCCAATAGAAGATTAAATTTTTTCTCCAGGTTATAAGGTTTCTACCCTTATTATGAGTAGTGACAAGGATAACGGGCCGTCCAACCGAAACACCTATCTCTCAACGAGGATCTTATGTCCTTGTAATCAATGCAAGCATGCTGTACGACATACAAGATGCGTTTCTTTGCAGCACGTGCGTGAATTTGGTGCGTTCGATCCATCTATTATAGATCGAGTTGTCGCCAATTATAACTCGTCGAACTCTGACGCTGGCCAATAGGCAGTAATCTTGCAACCCAATAGACACATTCGCATGCACTTTGGTCAAGCAGCATATGTGACGCCACAAGATGTAGCCTCTGACAGCTCGGGGGATGATCATGCAGACCACATTCCCAATGAGGCAATGTTTGAGCCCAAGATTGATGAAATAATCGAGAAGATCATGGATTTAGAAAGGCTTATCTATGGTGATATGAAAAGTGAAGCCGATACACCATTGTATGATGGAGCACGTGTGTCTAGGTTGAAGGCGCTCTTGGTTCTTCTCAACATGCAGACAAAGTTTGGATGGAATGAAACTAGCGTCACAACACTTTTCAGTGATCTATTACAATGTGTTTACTTTAATAAAAAACTCTAGATGTATAATGATCTGATAGATGTTTACACAATTGTACCGTATTTAAATTTCTTTTGTTGTGTAGACTGCTCAAAAAGCACATACTATCAGCTGATAATGTGATGCAAATTCCAGAGAGGAAGCAACAAAGATTTTGCAAAACTTGGGGATGGATTACAATTCGATCCACGCTTGTCCTAACAACTACATTCTTTTCAGAGTGGAATACATAGACATGGAGAAGTGTCCGAAATGTGATTCCGAGAGATATTGACTAGATCTCCACGGAACAAAATTTCCAAAAAAAATCCTCGCATCAAGCATTTCTTCGATTGTAAATCCATGGCCTCCCTAGCATCATGGCATGAGGAGAATATATCTTTGGATGGTATTCTACAGATTTCTGCAAATTGCACAGCCCGGAAACATATAGATGAAACATGGTCGGCCAGGGAAGCTCAAAATTTGCACCTAGGCCTGGCTATGGATGGCGTAAATCCATTTGGTCAGAGATCAACATCTTACAGTGTATGGCCCGTTGTGATCGTGAACTACAACAATCCCCGTGGTTGACTACGAAGAAGGGACACCTATGGCTAAGCTTGATTGTGCGGGACGGTATAAAGTGAAGAATATGGATGTGTATGTTCATCCACTATTGGAAGAGCTACAATAATTGTGGATTGACATAGAAGTGGTGGATATGAGCCGACACACAGGTCGACGGAATGCTTTGATCAGAGTCATTCTAATGTGGACCATGCATGACTATCTCGGACTAATAGAATGCTCAGGTGATTTACACTTAAACTCAAACACTGTAAAATCTGGTTTTTCTCAAGATTATCTATTATCATGTGTATACATACAGGGGCTTCAAACAAGCGGATACAGAGCATGTGTCACATGTGGAACTAAACTAAATGCACGTCGGGCACCCTCATTGAAGAAGCAAATCTATGAAGGTCATCAAGCGTATTTTCCAGAGAATCATGTTACATGATAGCTTTTTGGGAAGAGAGCCACCGAGGATGTCTCCACAAGCATGGTTAGAGCAGAAGGAGATGTGTGATGACGGTTTGCCCCCAGGGATGAAGTGACTCTCTCTATGGTACGAGTTATGATATTGGCCCCGACTCATGATCAATCACTTGCTCGATCCAATGCACATATTCAAGAATGTGGGTAATTTGCTATGGGACCATCTGACCGGCAAGAAAGATACTTTGGGAGCCAGGGTTGACCTTAGAAATGTGGATTGTATGGAGCAATATTGTATGTAGACAGCATCCGATGGATCACTAAAACTCCCTAAAGCGCCATGGATTTTAACAGGAGCCCAAGAACGCAAAGTAAAAGAGACCATTCGATCTTTGGGGACCCCCACTAGCATAATGCACTCGCTTCAAATGTGTTTTACTAAAGAAGGAAAGCTTATCGGTTTGAAGTCACACGACTGGCATAAAATGTGTCAGGTATGTTCATAGTGGAATATATCATAGTGGGAATTGTGTAACAAATTTGTGTCTGGACTTTAATATCATTGCTGCACGTGTTTTGTAGTTTATTTTACCGGTGGCATTGAGGGATGTTTGTCTCTTGACTTCCGTAACACAATCTACAAACTTGCGAAGTTGGTGCAATGGATCTCATAAAAGGAGACCAACGTAGACTCCATACATTCACCAAACTAAACACTGCGAAGGTTCTGTGCATGTTTGAGAAACACTTTCCTACTACTACATGCTAACCATTCAGGTGCATCTTCTTGTTCACATAGTTGATGAGGTGGAAATAATTGGCACAGTACATTCCAGATGGATGTTCTTTTTGGAACATTTCATGAAAACACTAAAGGGATATGTGCATCAGAAGACACATCCGGAGGGTAGCATGGTGGAAGGTTGGCTGGTATTAGAGTCCCTAGTGTACATTGGAGACTCGCTAGACGGATTTGATAAAGCCTGAGACATGGTATGGCGAACCATAGATGATGAGTGCATTTCTAGGATTGTCATGTGAAATCTCGGTGTTGAGAAGAAGATGATGGGAGATCTAGAGGCTAAAATCAACCCAGTTTGCATGCTTCACAATCCAGTGATGCAAAAGTGGACTTCCAAATATGAGGATGCAAAGCAAGAGCAACAAAGGGTACGAATCGAGTGGAGACGGGGAAGACGACCACCAATGCACTATCCCACGGGTCTAGAGAGCCTACCAACATTCATGAGCTTAAGATGGTTGCACAAACAATTGAAAAGCGTACAACAATGCGGTGAAGAAGTGACTGAGGAGGAGTGGGAGTACTCTCGGGGTTGCGCGACCAAGATAAGTTTGCAATGTATTACTAGTGACTTTCTAGATTTTCGAACGGCCACTCATAATCTTTGTTGGTTGTAGTATAATTCATACACAGTAGCATGGTGTAAAGGTCAACATTTTAGGGTGGAACGGATCGACAAAAAGCGTTTTACTCAAGATTGTGGAATCATGGTAAAATTTGAATAGTCTAGTCGACGACGGTCCTCTGATGCAGATCCTGTGGTGGTAGAACTCACTTACTTTGGCACGCTACAAGAGATTTTGAGGATCGATTATAGAGGTTTTTTTGTCAACTTGTTTGATGTGCAATGGTTCAAGATAATCATGGAGGGTCGCAATGCTACAGTGCGTAGAGGAGAGTCTGGTTTTCTTGAGGTGGATTCAACTAAGACATGGAATGACCTAAGAGACACTTTCGTACTACCCGAGCATTGTGAACAAGTAAGTATGTAAATAGTTAACATCCAATTTCAGAAGCTATGTGCTTGGAAGCTCTCATGTAAGTTATGTGGCTTTGGCAGGTGATATTTCATCCTACAAAGTCTGCATCAAACTGGTGGTACGTCATAGAGGTAGCCCCTCATAGTGCACGGACGTATGAAGGCTACCATGTGCCAATCACAGCGGCATCAATGGAGGAGATCAGAGAAGATGCTCAGTCAGAAGCCGCTGAGGTGGTTCCAGACGAGCATCAAGCAGCTACTCTCTATGAGGTGCATGCAAAGGATCTAAAAAATGAAACGGAGGACATCTGTTTAAAATGGAGAGCTATATATAGATATAAGAATTTATGCTGAGCTTTGCGAGGATGAGAGAGAGACCTATTAAAGCCATAAATATTGTATTTGAACAATTTAGCTCCATTTTATAATGTATATTGTACTCACGTGGTTTCTTGTCCATTTCTGTCTATATACGTCATTTTATTTAATGGTCTTTGTGTCCACTCTAGGTACGTATGCTCTAGCTATGTTCTCACAAGCAGGGACGAGAAGCACTCCTCTGCCGTCTGAGTGGGATGGAGGCTAAAGCTGCAATCGCAAAGCTGGTCTGCTCAATATAGATGCTACTCATTCCATCGCTAGATCTAGTTGATCTAGTGCAAGAGACACTACGAAGCACTACTACTACTCTCAGCGTCTCTTTCACCCGATCAATTGGATTTAGTGGTGGGGCAGCCAACTTCTATGAGCAGACCTTCGCGATGCATCTTCAGTCTCTATCGCACCTGGAGCGCAATGCTTTTACAAATTCCTAGAAATTCAACGAAATCTCTCTACACAAGAATCCCTCTCCCTTTATGAGTTCCCTCTCTCTCTTTCCCTCTCTCTCTCTACTTGTCCATGTTTTTTTGTCCATTCATTCAATATTAAGTTAAATGTTTGTGTGTTTAACGCAGGTATGTAGTTTCTTTCTTCTTTGTCACCCGAGCAGAGGCACTGGTACGTGGAGCATCATCGCTCTAGCGCACCATCACGCATTCCTACTCCTTTAGCGTCTCCCTCTGTTCGACGAGGTTCTTTACCCTCCCCCTTCTTTTCCCGCCCCCACAGCAGCCACGGCATCGCCATCTACACCAGGTTTTGCGCAGCTGGCGATCGTTCCTAGCGGCTACACACCACTAGCTACTCCTCCAGGTGTCACTCGAGTCAACAATTGTCGCTTTGGGACCCAGACTCTAGTGGAGACACCTGACGTCCGTACCCCCCATCGACACGCCGCTAGAGACCCTGCCGAGACACCTAGGTTCATGCGTCACCGGTGAGAGGGCTTGCCTTAAAGAAGGTGATCTCGCGCATGCATGGTCTTTGCTCTCAGGTGTTTAGACCCTACATACTAAACACCTGGAGTGAAGTACCACGTGATTTAAAAGATAGATTCATCAGCATGCTGCATGACGAGTTTCCTATTCCAACACGGGATGATCGCTTCAATGAAGACCTGATGAAGGCTCGAATGCGCGAATACTGCAAGCACAAGCATTCCAAAGTGCAAAAGAAATTAAGCATGGGTGGAACAGACCAGATTGGCTAGCCAAAGAAGATTGAAAGAATGCAAAGAAAGCACAGTGCGAGAATTTCGACAAGTGGAAGCAACAGAAGGAGGCAGCCAGAGCGCGAGTAGAGGTAGGAAGCTTGCACCACTTGGGAGTGGCGAGTGGGATCATTTGAGGCCGATTTTATAAGTGTTTTTGCATTTCTCTTCAGGTTTGATAGTTTAGGGTTTAGGGGTTTTGAAATTCTAACATAATGGGCTCTTTTTATGTTTTGACAGTGGTCGATGACAGGATGTGACCCCACAGTGTACAAGTGCGAGTACACAGGCAAAAAGGACTTAATTTAAACACCCTGATGGACATTCTGAGTTCTCACGATGGCATGGTTAGTATTAGGGTTTACTCTTTTCTATTTGTTGTATTCTTTATAAATTATATGTTTATACTTACAAAAAACTATCTTATTGTTTTTTTTTTTGCAAAATCCAACAAATACGCTGCTTGGACGCGATGAGACGTTTGATTAGACGACATCAGTCTAGCCGTAGCTAGGTAGCATTAGTTTCCTTTTGTCATAGCATATGTATCATGAGATGACGTTTATATGTCTTTATGAAAACTATTTACATTTTTTCAATAATGACAATGGTGTTGTAACTATTACATTTGCAAAGATTAACACTCGAGTGATTTTGCCTATGATGTGTACAATTGTGATTGATTTACTTTCATCAATTTACTTTTGTTAGTTTTGTATCTTTATTCTGCAAACAATACTATGGATGATGGAGTTAATGGTTATATTGTCTTGTGGGTGACACTTTGGGTCTAATCTAAGCTTGCACTTTCTTTCAAAGGTGAATCTTGGCTTATCTTGGATTCATTTATAAACTCAATCATTGAAACATTTAATATGGTTGATAGGTGGCAGGGTATTCCATGCCCTACCACCAAAAAAAAAATCTCTCGAGCGTCGTTATGACCGTCGCTATATAAAGCTCTGCAGCATCACTATAAACGTCGCTATAAGTGTCCTGTAAACATTGCTATGATTGTCGTTATAGGCGTTGCTATATAGCGACGGCTATAGAAACACATATAGCAACCATTATAGCGATGCCCGTAGCGACGTTCCTGTATCACGCTGTTAGTGATGGTCTTAGCGTCACTGGGGAGTATAAAAACCCAATGTATTTTTGCCGCTAACAGCATCACAAGTGCACACAACCTCTTATAGTGTGCTCCAGTACTTAGTGCCTACACACATGCATAAACAAATACATATGTACACACATATATATGTTATGGCTGTAAATGTAGCCATCGTTTTGTGTTGGCTGCACCTACATTCAACGTTTAAGTGATCAATTGATCGTAACATTAAAATTCTAATGTAATGCAACAAGTAACTATCTCTCTCTCTTTTCCTCTTTCCCTAAGTCTCTCTATTCCTCTCTTTCCCGTGTATATCACCTCTCTCTCTCTCTCTCTCTCTCTCTCTCTCTCTCTCTCCCCTCTTTCTATCTCTTCCCCTCTCCCTCTTTCTCGCTTTCTCCCTCTTTCCCTCTTTTTCTCTCTCCCTATCTCTCTCTCTTTCCCTCTTTCCCTATGGATCTCTATTCCTCTCTTTCCATCTCTCTATTTAATCTCTCTCTCTCTCTCTCTCTCTCTCTCTCTCTCTCTCTTTCCCTATCTATCTCTCTTTCCCTCTATATCCCTCTTTCTCTCTCTCTCTCTCTCTCTCTCTCTCTCTCTCTCTCTCTCTCTCTCTCTCTCTCTCTCTCTCTCTCTCTCCTCCCTCTCCCTCTCTTTCTCATTCCCTCTCTCTCTCTCTCTCTCTCTCTCTCTCTCTCTCTCTCTCTCTCTCTAGTTTTATCTATCCCTCTCTCTCTCTCTCTCTCTCTCTCTCTCTCTCTCTCTCTCTCTCTCCCTCCCTCTTTCCTTCTCTCTATGTCTCCCTCTTTCCTATCTCTTTTTCTCTTTTCTCTCTCTCTTTCTCCCTATCTCTCCCTATCCCTCTTTCTCTCCATATTTCTCTCTATCTCTCTCCCTCTCTTTCTCTCTATCTCTCCCTCTCTCTCTCTCTCTCTCTCTCTCTCTCTCTCTCTCTCTCTCTCTCTCTCTATCCCTATCCCTCTCTTTTCCTCTCTCTCTCTCTCTCTCTCTCTCTCTCTCTCTCTCTCTCTCTCTCTCTCGCATTCCCTCTCTTTCTCTCTCTATCTCTCTCTCTCTCTCTCTCTCTCTCTCTATATATATATATATATATATATATCCCTCATCCTCTCTTTCTCTCATTCTCTCTTTATCTCTCTCTCTCTCTCTCTCTCTCTCTCTCCCCCCATTTATCTCCCTCTCATTAATTCTCTCCCTCTTTCTCTCTTTCTCTCTCTCTCTGTCCATTTATCTCCCTCTCATTAATCATCTCTCTTTATATCTCTCTCTGCATTTATCTCCCTGTCATTAATTATCTCTCTCTTTATCTACCTCTATCCCTCTTTTCACTCTCTTTATCTATCTATCTCTCCCTCTCTATCTATTTCCCTTCTCCTCTATATCTATTTCCCTTCTCCTCTCTCTCTATTTATCCTCCTCCATTTATCTACCTCTCTTTAAATTTATCTTTGTGTGTGTGTGTGTGTGTGTGTGTGTATCTCTCTCTCTCTCTCTCTCTCTCTCTCTCTCTCTCTCTCTCTCTCTCTCTCTCTATTTCTATCTAACATTTCTATCTAGCATTCTATCCAAACAGCCTAGCAAAGCAACCATTTCAAACAAGTCGTGCAAAGAAACCATTTCCAAATGAACGAGGTATGTTATGGATTCTCTATATTCTCTATTTTTTTTGTATTTATGTGTGTGTGTGTGTGTGTGTGTGTGTGTGTAGTAGAAGACAAAAAGGAAAGAGGGGAGATGTGCTCTGTTGGTGTCACAAACGGGAGCGCATAACAATATAAAATATGCTCGGATAAATAAAATTTGTCACTTAATATTGAAGCCAAAGAATATAGAGAGAAATAGATAGAGAGAGAGAGTGAGATTGTAATTACCTCTATTTTTGTAGCACGGTTGAGCTTCAATTAGGTTGATCTTCCAAAGACGATGGCCAAAACCCCCCTTCGACGAAACTTGGACAAAACCCTCTTCGACGAAACTTGGGAAGCTTGCACAAGGAGAGAGGAAAGGGAGAGGGGGGTGGGGAGGGGAGGGGGGGAAGCTTGGGAGAAATCGCGTAGAGAAACAACACAGAGTAGGTAGCAAAAATGCGGCATACTCTGTTTCTTACCTTTTTTAGGCGCCAATTATTACCGCGACTATTACCGCACTCATCACAGCGTCAATTACCACCTCTATTACAGCGGCAGGTCATTTCAAATGGATACATGCAAATCCGAGGTTCCAAGGGGGGTGGGGGACGGGTACAAACCACCCCCTCTAACCTTAGCTATACATTATTTCATTTTTTAACCATTTGAGTTTTTTTATGAAGATTTTTATTTTTTTATGGATACTTTATTTTTTAGTACTTTTAAATCTTTATTAATTGCATATTTTAAGTTCTCTTTTAATTGAAAATAATCTTAGCACTCATTGTCATTTACTCCCTTTGACTTTAACTATATGTAATTTTTCTAATGGAATTAAGTGCCTTTGTAAATATTTATTTCTTAGGACATATGATTAAATAAACAACATTTCGCGTGTGCAAGACATGGACTGGGATGATCATGGTCCCTGTGGAGGCCTTGAGCGCGATCGTTGGCTCAAGGAAAAACTCCCTTGTCCTTGTGCCAAGTGCAAAAGGACAATCCCTCGCTTGAGGCGCATTGCTTTGGATCACGTGGAGAACGAAGGGCTTTGGCATCCTCAAAAAAGCCCTTAGAGAGATGATAGCGCAGCTCACCTGTTGCTTGAGGACGTGCCCCATTGGTCTGTTTTCGGGGATGGTGGTGCACCGGTGCACAAGGCCGAAAGGTAGAGGCAAGAGTTTGGGTTGGAGCCTCGACACTTGAGGCTTGGGTTAGCAAGTGATGGTGTCAACCCCTTCGGCACTAAGTCTACTTCATGGAGCACTTGGCATGTGGTGATCGTCAACTAGAATATTCCACCATGGGAGACAGCCAAGAAGGGCAATATACTCCTTTCCTTGCTTGTGGCAGGGAAGTACAAAGTGTCAAATATTGACATTTACCTCGAGCCCCTCATCGAGGAGTTGGAAGAGTTATGGAGAGGCATTCGTGTTGTCGATGTCTCACTTGCAAAGGGGGGGAGAGAGGCCATTGTGAGGGTGTTAACCCTCACGGCTCACGGACACCCATCACCTACGATGGACGCGTATTATGTATTTGGTAGAGTCAGGTACCGGGCTTGTCGGTCCAATAGGGAAAGGTAGAGTGATCGTCGATGAGAGGCGCACTTTAACTTGGACATTCAAGGGATTAGTTGGCTAAGCATGGGCGCCCAAGTGTGAATGGGGTGAGCTCCTATAAAAGCCAACTAAACCTAATTTTTACTCATTCTCTCATTTGTGCAATTGAAGAGTGCTCTTGCTCCATCTCCATCTTCTTCTTCTTCACCTCCTTGTGTGTGTGTGTGTGTGAGAGAGAGAGAGAGAGGGAGAGTGTGTGTGCAATCGAGCATTACGAAGGCACGACGGCGGCGAAGCGGTTGAGCGCGGAACGACTGCAGCTTCTTCTTCATCGCGGCGAGGAATCCACCACGAAGGCGAGCGTAGAGCGGTGAGTGACACACCCTTTGTTTTCTTGAGCTTGCTAGTTTAGGCTTGTTGTGTGCTTGGAGCCGTTTGTGGCTCGCATACGGTGTATCGGCAAGTCCCTTGCTTCGACAGTGCGGCAAGGAGCGCACATTTTTGGCGCCGCTGCCGGGGATATGCCCTACACTAAGCTCGGTTAGCACTTTACGCTTTCTTCTGGTGCAATTTCTATCATAGGAAAGGCAGGGAAGGAGTGTGTGGAGATTTCTGTTTTTTGCGTTTTCTACATTTGCTGTCAAGTATCAATTTCTGCTATTGTCTGCGTTTTTTCAATTTCTGCAATTTCTGCATTTTCAAGTTCGGCGTTTTCAATTTCTGCAATTTGCTGCATTTCTGCGTTTTTTTAATTTTTCTGCAATTTCTGCGTTTTCTGCATTTCTGCGTTTTCTGAAATTTCTGCATATCTGCGTTTTCTGCAATTTCTGCATATCTGCGTTTTCAATTTCTGTATTTTCTGCACCAGAAAAAAAAATTCTAGGAAAAAAAAATTTCAAAAAAAAATAAATAAAATAAAATTCGGAAATTAAAAACGCGAGTGAGCGGGCGGCGAAATTTTTCGAAAATAAAAAACGCGACTCTTAAAACGGACGGGTTGGTTTGTATAAAAGATAGATCGGGATCATTTTCCCAAGCCCAAGCCCAAGCCCAAGCCTCAGTCCTCAGTCTTATGATATATACTAGACTCACTCTTATATATATACCCTACTCCCTCAAGAGAGAATGAGAGCATGTGGGACAAGTCCTCCACTCTCCTCCTTTCTCTTCCCACTTGCACCCTTAGACTTTCTAGTTTGGGCCTAGTTCCCTACTGGAAATTGACAGTTTTAGGGATTCCGAGGGCATAGAGTGACCAAACGGAGGGCTGTAAAGCACGGCACGACCCTTTGACCGATACGCTCGTTTCGAGCTATCACACGGCCCATTCCACGACACGCTCTAAAAAATCTAGCAAAAAAACAAACAAAAAACACGCTAAAAACTAGTCACAAGGCCTCCTAGAGCAGCTTTTTGACACCTTAGGGTATCAAAAGCACATGCACTTACGCTCTGGGCGGGTGCTAGAACACGAGCATATTGAGGGTGCCTCTGTTCATACGGACACCCATTACCCATCCACGATAAGCTCTAGATCCTCAGCGGGGACACAAGGTAGCACCACCCAAGACCCTAAAATAGCCGCTAGTGATTCCTCCTCCGACTCAGAAATCATGGAAGCATACCCTACCCAAAACACTGAGAGAGAAGGCCATGCACCTCCCGAAGCTCCACAGCCTAGTACTAGTATGTTTAGCCGTTTCATGGAAACATTAGGTAGAGCTACTCGCTCGAAACCTGATGCAAATGAAGCACACGAAGGGGGTGGGGAAGTGGACTCTCCTTTCACATCGCACGTGGACCCCACACCCCCAAAGAGTGTCCGTGTGGATATCCTGCCAACTTCTTACCAAGAAGGCCCTGTTGAGCTGCCTCCTTCAGAAGTTCCCTCTAGAGTACCGTTGGTGGCAAGTAAAACCACGGGGAGCAACATTGCTTCTACCTCACAAGAAACCGTTAACACGTCGACTCTAGAAGGATTGTTCATTAATGATCATTGGACATACGACCTCCACACTGAGGTGTTGACGAATCTACACTCTGGCCACGCCTACCATGTAGGATGGATAGAGATTGTACAATCCACCTCTAGTGCCACGAGCATCGAAGATCAACAGAAAATGATCTGTAATGTTATCCATGGCATTATTCAATCAGAAAGGCAAAACCGAGGGGTAAATATACTCTCAACTGGCCCCATGAGATTTCTGGATACGAGCAAGGCTCAACAGCCTACTCTATCACAAATGGAGACTCCTCTAATGAGCCCCATGGACCCATCTTACGTCATTTCACCTGGGGTCTCTATGCAATCTGAGCCTCCGAGCGACAACTTTAGCTTCCCTAACTTGGCTCAACCCTCTATTAAGGAAAACACAGTGCTCACTCCAGGGATAAGCCTGACAGAGAATGTACCGATGACATCTACGGTTAGCGCAGTGCCACTACCTAGTGTCGTAGTACCTAATATGGGGCCTCGACCATATGTGCCTCTAGCCCCTTATGCACACATGGCCCCCACACCTCCAATTGTACCACTTGCTTATGCTCCTCGAGTGCCGCTCCCTAGCTCTTATCCGAGTGGACCTATGCCCGGTTATGTTCCATATCCTGCATCATCTATACATATGCCAAGACCGGTACCCGTCCCTCTCCCACATATGATTCCAAGAGTACCTCCACCGGCCCTACCTCCTCACATAGGTGACTTGGCAGCGTTTGCTCAAACCATAGGTCGATCTATCGCGGAAAATATGCGTCACGCATCTGATAGAGAGCCTAGAAGTAAGGCAGTACAAATTGCCAAACTCACGCAAAAATTCAATGGGGACGAAGATGCTAGAAAACACATTGAAGTGTTTGAACAAGTATGTGATTCCTTAGGGGAACGCAACGAACTACATAAGTGCAATGCCTTAAGCTTGACATTAAGTGGGAAGGCTGGAGATTGGTATAGAACCCTAAGGGTGGACGAGAAAACAATCTACCCTACCCTTCGAAGGTTGTTTCTAAAGGAGTACATACGAGAAGGTGTGCTTTGGGGTGTAGCATCTCAGCTACAGAAGGCCGAACGTAAGGAAGGAGAGTCAGTAAGGGACTTCATTAGTCGTCTAAAGCACTTAAACTCTCGCTGTCCTGTAAATGAGCGCTTCAACAATAACCAACTGCTTGATCGATTCATTCGAGGGTTGAGGAATGAAGGAATCTATAATGGACTAGTGATTAGAGGTATCACAACCTGGGAAGATGTCACTGCCAATGCAATCCAATTAGAGGACAACTTGATGATAGCAGGCATGAGGGTGTCTACCGACACGAGATCCACTAGCTCACAAGCCATTGAGTATGAACCCATGACTGCAAAGCCCATTGCCAATGAGCCAAAGGTATTTGAGACATTCTTGAGAGACCTCACCAAGGCAATCCAAGAGTCTCTTAAGGATAATCGACCCCCTCAAAATAGTCACATGTATCCAAGAAGGGAGCAACAATGGTGTTCCATTTGCTTAGGTCCACATAGCACTAGTGAGTGCCCTACGTTTAGAGTAAAATTTAATGGAACTTGCAACGCATGTGGTAGGTATGGTCACCAAGCTAAGGATTGTTTAATGATCAAACGTATGATGGCAAATAGACCACCTGTAGCATGGACGGATGCACCTCGAGCTCCTGTATTGATGCCTGCTCCACCTGTTGAGCAGCTACCGCAACACATGGTCCCTAGATCTCAAAGTGTTGTACAAGCTACACCGCTACCACCTCCTGTGCTAGGACCGCAGCCCCCGCATCCAAGAGTCGCCCCAATGAACCAAGTGGGTTGCGAGCCATCAAATGCTTATCCAGATAGCTGTGAGGAGGAAATAGACACTAGTATTGCCTACGGACTTGATACATTGGAAGAGTGTCCTATATACTACATGGAAGATTGTTGGGGGCAAGTCAAGCCGGTTTATCAAGCTGCTGCTCTCGCATCCAGAGGTCAAAATATCAACACCCAGGCTAGGAGGCCACCTCTTCAATGCTACGAGTGTGGTGGACCACATCGAGTAGCGGAGTGCCCTATTAGACTGCAAAAGAATGCTGCACAGATGCAAGTGAATCAAGGGAGCACGTCTGCAATGCCAATACTCACATGTAATCGTTGTGGCATAGATCACTTGATTGCCCAATGCCCCTATAACCCAAATGCGCCTAAAATCACACCCCTAAATTTGGTCGAAATTGCTAGTGTGACATCACCAATACCACCCGTCGCACCCGCTTATGCGATTACACGGTCCATGCTTCAAGGGCCAGGACATATCCTCGAAGAGAGAGATACCGCGTCAGTTATCCAAGCAAAGAAAAAGAAGACACGAAGGAAGAAGTCGCAGAATATGGAAAATTCAAAGCCAAGTTCCAAAACAAACATAGGAACAGGAGATGACCCCGTGTATATGAATGACCTCGAGGATGATTCAGATTCAGTCGAGACAATGGAGACTAGAACCAATACCACAAAGGGAAAGACCGACAAGGAAAACCGTAACATGGGACCAAATGAAAACCGAATAAGAGAAAACCATAAAGAGCCTCTGAAAACACCACAAGTGTTTCCAAATCCAATCCAAGACCCCCAAGATAAATCGCAGGGGCAAAAAGGGAAAAATCGTAAAAAGAAGATTGGGACGTACCCAAACCCTGTAGACGAGATTAAGCAGGTGAAACATCTAAGAGGTTTAGTGGAGGAGACTCAAAGGAAACTAGAACCAGAACCCATGCATATCAAAATTCATGACACAGTGTTTCCCACGCAAGTTCATCCACCTCACATGAACCATAGACCGTTAGCCATATCTAGTATCATCCATGAAGGGAGCGAGGACGGGACATCAGAAAGTGAGCATACACCCTTCTTGTTGGAAAGGATGTTTAACGAAGGAATACCTGATCCCATTGAGGAATATGAGATTCCATCCTCACCAGTTCCTAGTCAAGGACCTCCACCCTGCAAAACGCCAATGAATGTTGCCAAACTAGTGGACTTCATGTCTTCTGAGGTCCGAACCACGATCATAGCAAAGCTGTATGGAGATCCTGAGTTATTCCTTGCACTTCGAGCATTCCTTAACGGAGAGCTACGAACGGGATTACCGCAGTTTGCGCAACCAAATAGGCCTGACTCGATTATGATTGATGAGGAAAATCATGTGCAATCACTTGACTTAGATGGACACGAGTCTGTGATCGAGGTACCCATTAACGAATTAGGGCAGTATTTTGAAGGCGACGAGTCTAATGCGACCCTACCCATCACTACCAAGGGATTAACTATAAAGGGAATTCTTGATGGTGGTGCGGGAGTTAGCATCGTTACAAAAGATTGTTGGGAATCCATGGGAAAACCCCGCCTTAGTGTTACTAACATTGTGGTAAAGATGGCAAATGGTACCATAGCCAAACCTATGGGGATGCTCAAGGATCTTAAGATCAAAGTTCTAGGACACAAGGTACGACATACGTTCATTGTAATGGATTTCTCTAAACACCTTATGTCATATGAGATGATTTTAGGACGACCATTCATGAGGGAAGCACAAATGGTTCACGATTGGTCTAAAAATCATGTCTATTTGCAATTCCAAGACTCTGTCCTTAGAGTGGATTTGGTGACTGGTAAGGTACACCCCTTAGGGAGTAAAACCATTAATGATCATCGCTCTGACACCACAGTTCACTCGGCCCCACTACAATATTGTTACACTTGTAAGAAGGATACAGACATTGGCCAAGATTCTCCTTACATGGATGTGTTACCGGGTATGACGGAATCAGACAATGTAGACTGGGTCCACCTAGCATCAACCATAGACACTTGGGGAAATAGGGGGACGACCTGGGTAACACCTGAGGGGGATGAAATTCCTGTACCCTTAAATATGCTACAAGCAATGCATATCGCTTCCGACAAGACTCATCCTAATGTAACGAAGAAAACATACAAGTGGGTCCCTAAAGCTTCTTTAGTGACCATAGCTAGTGCTAAAAAACAAAAGCCTTGTAAGAAACGTACCACTTGCTCCAAGAAAAGTAAGAAAATGTTGCGATGGATCCCTAAACGACTATTGGAAGCCCAAGGCTACTATCAAGGAAATGATCAAATCTGGGTGCCAAAACGTAGATTGTGCTCTTACCTATCACCTGACCCAAGTGAGCCCAATCCCGTAGCTCCAAAACGAATCAATGAGCGTGGAAAGAAAAAGATCACAGAATGCTACATACCCGCTCCCGAGCTAGTTTGGGTACCAAAAAAAGAACGATTTGTTCCACCTAGCTCAGGAAGGGGGGAGTCCCATGAAGATTCTAGCTCCTCATGTAATACATCCATAGAGGTAAAAGCTTCTACACAGCCTCCATCTATAGTAGTGGACCTCCATGAAGCTACAAAAGAATCCACACCTCCCAGTGTTCAAGAATCACCTAATGAACCACTTCAAGTTCGATCCTGGGAGAGTACCTTACCACCCTTGCAGCTTGACAAGGCACCTAGGGTAATAGAAAATTACTGGCAAAAATCCTCACCTATTACCAACTGGAACAATTGGTTTCAAAGGGTGACAAGCTCATTTCAAACGGTATGATCTACCCAAGGAAGGGGGAGTGTTTCCTGACAGTCATCATTCATTTGTTTCCCTCTCAACCTTTTTCCCTGACCTCTTAATCTCCGATCTTAGGGAATGTACATATAAAGCTTTATACTCAAAAAAAAAAGAAAAAAAAGAGCAAGAGCAATTAGCAAACGAGTATGCACATTAAAAGTCAAAACATTGACTCAGACCTACACATGTCACATCTGGTACAGTGAAACAGAAACCTATGCCATGAAACACCTTTGATCCTCATCACTTGAGTGATGGAGGGTAAGTAAGATTAGTACGATAGGAGTGTTTCTGTTTTAGAGTTGAGTGATTAGCGAAGTTCTCTTTTCCCACTGATGTGCCTCCTGGAGGTATTCCTTTTGTTTCCTAGTGTGTACAGGAGCGTGTTGCTATTGATAGGATTGGACCTTCATGGAACCTTTCTCTCGTTCACACTTCAAATCAAGCACGACCATCGACACAAACAGGTGTTTCTTGTCCATTAGCATTGCCCTTATCTTTTTGCATCTATGATTGTCTGCTTTGATTGTGATTGGTAGCATAATATTCAGTGCATTTTCTTAGTATCAAACATTTAATTCAATGTAATGTTTTGTCATAATCACTTGTTTAGGTGTAAAAATCAAGCAGTCCGACTAAGCTAGTTTGACCAAGTTAGGTGTTAGAGATCTTCTCTTAATACCATGGGGAATGCCTTCCTAATAAACAATGGTTACTTAGGTTCTTAATCCGATTTAGGCAGCATTGTATGAAATGTACTAGGGCTTTCTAGTGGGCTTAACCCTATTGACCTTTAGCTTAAGTATTATAAAGGGAGTTTACTAATGTGATGAGCCTGGGGAGGGTAACAATGTTATATGACCTCCCAAAGTTACAAAATTTAAATGCTGAAAATGAACAAACAAAAAATCAAAGTGCCACAATGTAAAATTTTAAGCTGGAAAAGAAATCTCGGCTTGATTTGGTACTTCACTCACATGTATCGCCTATGGTACTAGAGCCCTAGAGGTTCCCAGTGTGGGCGCTTTTCCTTGAGAAGCAAAAAACCCAAGGCATACAAAATAAGCACACACATCAAAATTAAATCAGTGTGAAAAGACCTTGGGGGGTCAAAGAAAAAGTAATCAGTCAGGCGATGATTTCATGAGAAATTCCTTTTATGGTAGCTTAACTACAAAGTCTTCTAGGTATAGCCTCTAGTCAGCCCTCGAACATCAATACTTGGCTCTCGCGATTAAACAACTTAATTGACCACAGAAAATTAAGAAGCTTACCCATGGTATTAATATTCGATCTCTAGTGCTTTTCGACCGTCAAATTAGCGACCCCAGACTTGTTTAATTTTCTACCTTTACATCTGTTTATGCATTTGATTACATTGCAATTTAATGTTCATTGCTACCAAATTGTTTGAAATTCTTTTACCAATCAATGTGTCTACCTAAAACTGCATATGCTTTTTAAGAGAATGCAATTACTGTGCCAATGTTGTTTGATTTTGCAGTGAATGAAGAAGGCTAAGGACATTCATCTCAAATGCTCTTCCACCTCGACGAACCAGCTTCAACTCAATAGCTTCCGAGGACGGAATCTACATCAGGAAGGGGGGCATGTTAACCCTCACGGCTCACGGACACCCATCACCTACGATGGACGCGTATTATGTATTTGGTAGAGTCAGGTACCGGGCTTGTCGGTCCAATAGGGAAAGGTAGAGTGATCGTCGATGAGAGGCGCACTTTAACTTGGACATTCAAGGGATTAGTTGGCTAAGCATGGGCGCCCAAGTGTGAATGGGGTGAGCTCCTATAAAAGCCAACTAAACCTAATTTTTACTCATTCTCTCATTTGTGCAATTGAAGAGTGCTCTTGCTCCATCTCCATCTTCTTCTTCTTCACCTCCTTGTGTGTGTGTGTGAGAGAGAGAGAGAGAGAGAGGGAGAGTGTGTGCGCGATCGAGCATTACAAAGGCACGACGGCGGCGAAGCGGTTGAGCGCGGCACGACTGCAACTTCTTCTTCATCGCGGCGAGGAATCCACCACGAAGGCGAGCGTAGAGCGGTGAGTGACACACCCTTTGTTTTCTTGAGCTTGCTAGTTTAGGCTTGTTGTGTGCTTGGAGCCGTTTGTGGCTCGCATACGGTGTATCGGCAAGTCCCTTGCTTCGACAGTGCGGCAAGGAGCGCACAGAGGGGAATCCTTATATGGACTATGCACGACTATCATGGACTTGGAGAGATTTTTGGTAACCCCCTTTCCTCTATCTCTCTTTCCCTCTATCCCTTTAGTTCACTTTAGTTCACTCATCTCTCCAATCATATGATCCATATGATATGTATGCAGGGTTGTCCACATTGGGACACAATGCATGTCCTACTTGCGGGCCATCGTTGGTGATGGAGAGGCCTGATTCCTTGCGCAAGGTAATCTATCCAAACCACCATTGTTTCTTATCCCAAGGGCATAACAAGCACAAGGCTCCAACAAATGGGAAGACTCCTCTAAAGCTCACGATGGCAGATTGGGCAACCATTTGGAAAGAACACCACAACAACTATCCAGCTTCGTGTCCTCCACCAAAAGGTACGTCAAGGTATTCCATATGTTTAAGGATTCCATATTGGAAGGACTTAAAAATACAACACCTCTTGGATCCCATGCACATATTCAAGAATATAGCCCAAACACTATGAGACCACATTATTGGCAAGAAGGACTCTTTGGGTGCAAGGGAGGATTTGAGGCTTTTAAAACGTCTCCCCGCCTCTGCTACTCCACGAAGTGCCCCAAATGGAAAGATTGTGCTTCCTAAAGCACCATGGATGCTAGACAAAGAAGTATTAGACAAGGTGAAGGGTACCATTTCCTCTATTTGCACAACAACAGGGTACATGAGGTCGCTAAATGAAGCTTTCACAAAAGCGAAGAAGGGTGGAAGCATTCAATTGTATGGGTTGAAGTCCCATGATTGGCACAAGATGCTTTAGGTAATGTTCATACTCCATATTCTATTTATAGTCTGTCTGTATGACTATCACTCACTTTCCCTTTTCTTGATTTACATTGTAGTTCATTCTATCAGTGAGTATGTGTATATATCGGGACAAGAAAGTCAGGGATGTTATTTTCAAACTAGGAGCGCTAGTAAGGTACACCACAAGACTCCACTCAACTACACATTTTTTATGTACACAATAATTTTAACTAGCACTTAGTGTATCCTTGTGTGTTTTCTTGTAGATTTATGAGCTCCAAGGAAATCGAAATAGATGCTATCCCTGTTGCTCAAACACTTGCAACAGAAACTGCGTGTGCCATTGAAGATGCATTTACTCGATCGGTCCTTCTTAGTCAAATTCACCTCTTGGTTCACGTGGTGGAGGAGATCGCTATATGTGGAGTAGTGCACGCACGATGGATGTTCTTCTGAGAGAGGTCTTTAAAGACTCAAAGATTTTCTGTGGCTACGGTCTCAACCAGAGGCATGTATGGCCGAAGGGTAAATCGTTTAAGAGGCATTTGTTTACATATCAGAGTATTTGGTACAAGTTGATCCTTCAATGACTCCGATGTGGTCAGGCGAGGAAGATGCAAGGATGACTTCACACTTGCCAAGTGGAACGATGAAACTACTTAACATGGATATGAATCTATCCCAAGTGGTCAGGCGAGGAAGATGCAAGGATGACTTCACACTTGCCAAGTGGAACGATGAAACTACTTAACATGGATATGAATCTATCCCAAGTGGTCGATAACTTTTGCATTCTCAATGCAAAGATTATGACCAAGTGGGTGGACTTGTGGATAGTGGCAAAGGCAAGGCGTTTGCAAGAGAGGGAAGCATGGAAACAAGCACATGGAGGAAGGAGGGCACCCCCAGTGCCTAGACACCTTGCATGTTTCACAGATCTCATTAGTACAAGTGGATTCATGAGAGAATGACCGAGGCAAAAGCAAAGAATGGGAGTATGCACGAGGCTGTGTACCAAAGGTAGAGTACTCATATACCTAAACCATATTATAACGTTATTTCTTGAAATTATCTTTGATGTGTATTTGATAAATTAATATATTTTTCTATTTTGTAGTGCCTTTCCTTTAACTCTATGTGGTCAAAGGGTCATCGCTTTCGTACGTGCCACATTGACGAGCGTAGCATCACCATGGACTGTGCTATCATAAGTAACTTTGACACAGACGATGATAAGGCCAGGTACAACGGAACTATTGAAAGGATACTAAAGGTTGATTTTAGAACCTTCATACCTTCATCTTCGAGTGCAAGTGGTTTGCAAATGTGTCTAGACGACATAAGAATGGCCTCTACATGGTGAACTCTAGTGTGCATCACACAGGGAGGTATGACAATTTAGTTTTACCACGCAATTGTGAGCAAGTGAGTGACAAGTACCTTTTTTACTCTTATTTGCTTGTAGCGTTAATTATACCAATGTTACTCACTTTGAGCTTCTATTTTATAAGTCATCTGTATCCCAGCAATCCACCAACCAAAACTTTGGTTCGTAATTCTCGTAACACCTTGGGGGAGTGCCATTTTTTCCACTAATGAAGTGAAGACTATCTTTGACCCTCTTCCACCTCCGACTTTGGATGAGGTGGAAATAGACGAGAGGGAGGTCGATGAATCAAGTCCGGCCGCAGCAAGTCTTAGCGAGGGTGATTGTCATGATGATGAAGACGATGAGATGGAGGATAACAAACTTGAAGATGATGAAGGCAATGCATCCACAAATGACAATTCCATTTCTCTCTTTATTGACTTAGGAGCCATGGGCTTAGAATTAAATGATGCTTTATGTAGAGATCTTTTGGAAGAAGATTCATAAAACTTTTTGCAGTTATGAAGGTTTTTGGTCGTGTAATCCATTCATCACTCTCTCCCCCCTCTTCCTCTCTTTAGATTTGAGAATATGCTCAATTATGTTAATCAATTGACAATGATTATTTTAGTTGTAACCAAGTGTGATCTTATATCCCTGCCTCCTTCTTCCCCCCCCCCCCCCCCCCCCTCTCTCTCTCTCTCTCTCTCTCTCTTTCTTTTTTTAAAAATTTCAAAATTATATACAATATCCTTTAATTTTTATTGAGAGGAGGAAAAGACCAAAAATTTTTTGGGGGGGGAGGGGTTAAGCCAAATTTTGAAAGTTTAGGCGCTAAATTTGGCTGTCGGATATAACAACGGTAATATATGTGGTAATAACATCGGTAATAATTACGAAAACAGTCGTGCTAATATTTTAAACACAAGAAAAATTCCCGCCCTGCTCTCTCTTGTTTCTCTACTTGAAGCTGTTGTACCTTCTCTCTACAAAACCTGGTCAAACAACGCGATAAACACTTGGAGATTTTCATAGTGATTTGGAGGCCGTAGAGGTGGTGCCAGACAAGCCTGGTGCTGCTACTCTCCATGAGATACATGCGAAGGACCTCAAAAAATGAAATGGAGGACATGATCTCCCTAAACAGAGAACTCTATGTAGACATAGGGAGTTATACTGAGTTATGCAAGGATGAGAGAGAGACCTCTTAAAGCCATAAACATTGTACTTGAGCCATTTTGCTCCTTTTTATAATATATATTGTATTCACGTGGAGTTTTGTCCATTCTTCTCTATATGATATACTTGATAAATTTAAATTGTGATTAATCAAGTTATAACTTCTTTAAATTTTATTCTCCATTTATCATTAAGATTTAATGTTGTTGTATTTAATGCAGATATGGATGATGATCAATTTCTTTCTTCCTTGTCATCCAAGTAGAGGAGGTGGTACGAGGAGCGTCATCGCTTTGGATCATCATCCCGTCATTCCATTCCTTCAGTGTCTTCCTCTGTTTTGGAGCAATCAGCGTGCTCCAAGATTTCGGTATCAACTAGAGGATCTAGATCTACACACTCTTCTAGATATCAACGCTCCAGTGGTGGCGGTGGCGGTTATTGTGGAGATGCCGCCGTTGATGCTTCGACATCGCCTCATAGTCGATGAGGCTCCTTAACTTTTTCTTCTTTTTCGCCCCCCACACTAGCCACGACATTGCCATCTACTCCAGGTTCTGCGTGACTATTGGCCATTTCTTGCTATACACCACTCACTACTCCTCTGAGAGTCACCCCAGTCGACACTCCTCGCTTCGGGACCCAGACTCCAGTGAAGACACTTGTTGTCCATACCCCCATCGAGACTCCACTCAAGACGCCATTTGAGATCCTTGCCGAAACGCCCAGGTTCACGCGTCACATGCGAGAGGGCTTGCCATACTTTATCGACATCATCGGTAGTATCATCATGGATGACAACGACAAGAAGGTGATCTCGCGCATGTAGGGCCTTTGCTCTCAGTTGTTTCAACACTATATACCAAACACCTAGAGTGAAGTGCCAAATGAGTTAAACATCAGAGTCATCAGCCTCCTGCATGACGAGTTTCCCGTGCCAAGTCGGGATGAGCGCTTCAATGAAGGTACAAACGCGCGAATATTGCAAGCACAAGAGTTCTGAACTGCAAAAAGCAATAAAGCATGGGTGAAACAGGTCAGGTTGGTTGATGAAAGAAGATTGAAAGAATGCAGAGTGAGCAGCGCGCAAGAATCTTGACAAGTGGAAGCAACAAAAGGAGACAGTCAAAGCACGAGTAGAGGCAGGGAGGTCGCACCACTTGGGGAGTGGCGGGTGGACATCATTTGAGACCGATTTTGTAAGTGTTTTTGCATTGCCTATTAGGTCTTGTAGTTATGGATAATTGTACTTTTAAATTCTAACACAACGTATTCTTTGTATGTTTTGAATAGTGTTCGATGATAGAACGTGATCCCACAGCGTACGAGCGCGAATATGAAAGCGGAAAGGGCTTTAACGCCCTTATGGACATTCTTAGTTTTCGTTCCAGCATGGTTAGTATTCACTTTACCCTCTTACCTTTGTTGTATTTTAATGATAAGCTAAAAAATAGATCATTTTGTAATTATATGTTTATACTTACAGAAAGTCTTATTGTTTTTTTTTTGCAAAATCCGACAGATACGTCACTTGGACACGATGAGAGGTCTGATAGACGATGTCAATCTAACGGTAGCCAAATAGCATTAGTTTTCTTTTGTCATAGCATGTATAATGAGATGACGTGTGTACGTCATTTTTGTAACTTCTGGTCAACGATGTATTCTTTCAATAATGACAATTGTGTTGTAACTATTATATTTTGGTCAAAGCTTAACAATCAAAGTGATTTTGCTTATGATGTGTATAATTCTGTCATTGTAGTATTTTCGTCAATTCACTTTTGTTCAAATACTTTTATCAGTTTTACATCTTTATTTTGGAAACAATGTTCAATATGGTTGATGGGTAGCAGAGTATTCATTGTCCTATAACCCAAAAATAATTATTCTCGAACGTCGCTATAAACATCTTTATGTAAGGTTCTGCAACGTCGCTATACGCGTCGTTACATAAAGACTGTATACGTCGTCATGTAGAAATGCATATAACAACTCTAATAGCGACGATCATAACGACGTTTTTATTGCGACGCTTGTAACAACGTCAAAAGATAAAAAAACCCATCGTATTTTCGTCGCTACAACCGTCACAAGTACACATAACCTCTTGTAGTGGATAGAGTTCCAAATATGTTCAGTGTGATGCAAGAAAGAGTATTTTTGCTTCCATGTATATGTCACATGGATTTAACATGCAAAAGGATATTTTTTAACGCCAAATTTGTTCTCTTTTTAACGGAGAGGTATGTCATACAACGAACTTCAGAAAGAACTTTAGAAATTTAGAGGTTGCCCAAACGCGCCACTTTAAGGGAAATCGGACAGTGCGTCGCAGAAGTATTCATCCGAAATGTCCTACAAATTGACGGAGATGTCTTTCAAGAAGTCTAGAAGCTGCAGAAGGGAGCTTCCTGGAATCAGAACCCGGGGAGGATTAAGTGACGTCTGCTCTACGGCAGACCCAGAGAACGAACTATTTTCATATGTGGGATTATTGTTGACCTGGTTGCTAGCTGCTGTATTGCTGGAGAAGATGGGGAACACGTAAGTTTGGTTGAAGGGTTGAGAACACTGTGGACAGTAAGCGGCCATGTCCTCTACTTCTGCACTACCTGCAGAAGATCCTCCTTCACGTAGACAATGAGCAGCCTTGGAACTTTCTAGAGCATTCTGCAGAGTACGGACAACGGGGGAGTCTGCGTTGAGCCCCCCCTCAGCAAAGAAGCACAAAAACTGCAGCGGCATGCCAAACAGAATGAGGTCCAGCTCCTCGTCGGTGGTGCAGCCTTCTAGCATGGTTGCAAAGCGGGAAGCCGCAATGGACGCAGTATCAGGGTGTCCTCTAATGGTGAAGGCACCTCGGTATATTTTGATGAGACGACCCGGCTCCTCGTTCACCGGAGAGAATGCAATGGGGCCGCCAAGGCTCAAGCTCCGATCTCGAACGGAGACGGGAAGCTGAAGCAGGCGTTGCAGACGAGGCGAGGGCGTCGGCAGGAGCGATGAGATACAAGTCCAACAGAAGACGTGGCCACAGCCGGCCAAAGCCACTGGAAGGAGGGCCTCCGGCGCTTTGCATCGGCCGCAAGATATACTGCCGTTGTGGGCCAGAGAGATGCTAAAATGTCCCACTATGTTAATACTCTGTCGAGCCGGACGTTGATTCGGTAAATTTGTGACAGTGTAGGTGAGCTTGCGATAGAACTGTGCGCTGCGGCAAGAGGGGCAGCTGGAGTCATTGGCAGAGTGGTAGAACCAGTGTCTCAAGCACCTGTCGCAAAACACGTGGCCGCACTTCGTCAGCACTGCTATATTGTCTGCAGGCATCGACGTTACCTGTTCCCAGCAGATTGCGCAAACAAAGCCCTCGATAGTATTAATTTGTTGCTACTGCTGGCTGACTGCCCGCCCTAAAACATGTTTTGTACAACGGGCCGTCTTAAAGGATGTCGGGGGCTTTATGGCCCTAGGTTATAAGATTTTTTTATTTTTTATTTTGGGGTAAAGTAGAATTGGATTAAAGAGAAAAGGAATACAATGGACCCACAAAGAAAGCAAAAGGGTGACTTAACCCTTTTGCTTTGGGTCTTGTGATCTCCGCAGCTCAGATGCTCTTTGAGTGGCTCCACTTTGGATAAGAAAGCTTGCACGTATAAAATTTCTTTCCTAGCTTACTGAGAGTTCCTTCACATTGCCTTTGTATCTTGAAATTCAAATCTCCCTGACAATTCATGTACTTGCCTGCTATTTGTTATTACTTTAAGGAAGGGTTTTGTCAGGGTAGGGATATGGTCCTTATCACTAGAATCCAACAATTGCATGGAGACCAGGAGCTGGATTGCCAAGGAATGAAAATTAAGGGTTCGTTCCTAATAGTCAAGGGTCGGGGGGAGGGGGCAATACTAAGCCACAATCAAATTGGCAACTATTCTTGACAATGGTTCTCTAACAATCCTTGATACGTGCAACCTACATAGTCTAGATGGATTCCAGGGGCTAACACAGTGGCTAGGTAGCGATGGAGGAGAAGCAAGATTACAAGCACTAAGATGTCTGCAACACAAAGATTTGCCTTTGCTGATTTAGATGTCTACGATTGACATACAATGCAATAAATTCTTCATGTTGATCTAGACACGCACCAATGGTGGTGCTGAAAATTACATCCACTCATAAACAGTAGATGGGGGATTAGGATGTATTGCCTCTACACCCCCAACTACCTTGACGGTTGTGATACCCCTTTCTTTGTCGATGGGTGCACCTATGTTCTATTGAAAGGCTTGGCCCTTTTGATTATGTTAATATATCTAGGTTGTCTACCCAAAATAATGCAACAAGCTATCATACTAGGATTAGCCTCTCCCTCTCCCTTTTGGTATGAAAAAAATGTTCCTAATATGGGAATTTCCCCACTACAGTTCAAAACGAGACATTTTAAAACAATAAGAAAGGTTCCTTTCTCGGGGCGGGGAGAGGGGGTCACTATGTATACATTGTGTGTATCATGTACGTTCAAGGACTATTTTTAAAACCCTTTATCTATAAATTTTTGACAAATAAAATACACCCTTTTTTAATTTAATCTATAAATCTTCTTTCGAATTCCATTTTATGACACCCTTCTATATGAGAAAAAATATATTTAATAACTCCTTCTGCTCCACTCACATAATGGTCACATAATTATTAACTGACTCCCCCCTCCCGCCCCCGCCCCCGTCCCCATCGATGTTCCTTTGTTAGTGTTGGAACTCACTTTTGTTGCATGCAATGGCCAGATAACTCTCAAATTTAACCTTTCTTGCATTGCTATCTATCTCTGCTTTTTTTGAGACACTTTACTTCTTTATTGGTGAATTTCTCTTTTTTCCATGCAAAAAGTTTTTTGAACCTTCAAACCTTTCAACCGTACAAAGACAACATCTTTCTTTTTTCAAAGCTCACAATTTGTGAGTGGAATGTATTAAGCACACCATAAAATTTACAAGACAACCTCAAGCTCGCATCGAGTCTTGAGGTGTCAGAGATTAGAACCTGGATGTCTACCGCCTCTCATTGAGGCTAATCATAACCGGTAAACTATAGTTCACGGCTTTTACTTCTCAGAGGTTGGCAACATGGTACCGATAGCCCTAGACGAGTCTGCTTAGTCTTGCTTGCTTCCGCACGTATAGATCATCACTCTTATTTCTTGTATAATCTCTGAGAATCTTGCTACATCAAGGTCACTCTCAAACACACCACAGTACCTCCCCTGCCATATATCGTGAAAGAAGTATTTAACATTTTGGGTGCAGATAAGAAGAGCATGGATTCCCATTTTCTTACCACCAAGGAACATATCAGTCTTGAAGAACATGATATGCGATGTCGTTTGGATTCACTTGTATATTTTTTCTGACAGGCTTTTGATCGTCTCCCATGAAAAGGTGGGCGAGATCTTCATTGGCTATCCTTAACCCCAAGCAATGATCGGACCTAGTTCCTCTTGCTTGGATCTTTACGCCCATCGGTAGAGCACCCCACATCACCTTCCACCAAAATATCTTCATAAACTACGACCACTTTGGCTTCCAAATGTTGTCGATGACTTCCTCCCACCGTTCTTCTGGCCATTCTCTCCTCCATATTTTGTTGAGGGGACTAAACCACTTATTCTTGTGCATTAATGTGAGGTCCCAAACCCAGGAACATTGGGGCGACTTGATAGATGGCCTTCCTTTATTCTTGTTAGAATTAGGGTTGCAGAGAAACGCCACAGCTTGGAGAGGACGAAGAAAGATTAAGGCACACAACTGAGAGTATATTACTTAGTGTGCAATGGAAAGATAGATAGCCCTAGAGTGATGGGTGTATATGTGTTCACACACATCACTACCACATGTATATGGTAACAAAACCCCCCTTGAGTGATGCAGTGAACGAGAGCTGGCACATGAGTAAAGGGAAGTAACATGCCCTGAGGACATGATCACTCTACAAAGGGGAGTAAGCCCAAAGCTTTGCGGATCAAAGCTTCGAGCTTCTCACAAGACAATGCCTTTGTGAAAAGATCTGCAAGGTTGTCCTGTGTTGGCACATAAGCCAAGTTCATCTCTCCTGCTGAGAGCCTCTCCCTAGTATAGTGGTAATGCACCTCAATGTGCTTTGTGCGAGCATGAAAAACTGGATTTCTCGCAACTACCATTGCGCTCTGATTGTGAGTATAGATAGTTCTGGAAGTGTCATGTCCAACATCTAAATAAACCAAGGCGTCTGATACATACACACTCAACCGTATGTGTGAAGACTGCCTTGTACTCAGCCTCACAACTAGAAGTGGACACAGTAGGTTGCTTCTTGCTCAACCATGATATACATGAACTGCCAAGCATCAAACAAAAGCCACTTGTGGACACTCGCATGTCAAAACAACCAACCCAATTTGAGTCTGAAAAAACATGTAAGTCTGGCGGCAATGATTCCCCCTTGGGATAAAACAAGACAAGATGTTAAGTGCCACTAAGGTAGCAAAAAATCCTCTTGCCAGTTTGCGAATGCTTAGACTTTGGGCTATGCATAAATTTGCTGACCTGTGAGACTGCAAAGTGAATATCCGGCCTCTTGTTGCATACATAATTGAGACATCCAATAGCAGTTTAGTAAAGAGTGAGATCTGCAGGATCACCAGCACTACAAGAGGTACGTCACATTAGCGACGCTAGCAGTGCAACGCTCAAAAGTTAAAATCCACGGCGTTGCTATGGGTGTTACTATTTTCTTTGTTGCATAGGGACGCCTATAGAGACGCTCATAGCGATGCCCATAGATGTTGGAGCTATATATGGCTCACTCTACTCAACTTCGTCTCATCTGTATATTTGTATCTTGTCCTCAATATAAATCAGTCTTTGGGAGCGTACAGGGTGTGTCTCTTATCTCGTCTCTCTCTTTCTCTTGACATCTCAACATGGTATCAGAGCGGTAACGATCATGCACCGATTCAATTCATGGTGACAAAACAATATGTGTATGCGATTCGCATGTAAGATTCAAAATTGCTAACTATTTTATTTTTGAGGATTGATTCTTGTTAACTGTGATTGTTTTGTGTTAAGAAGAATATGATTAGTGTTTTGTGTGGTGTTTATTGCTAAGCGATATAATGAATCATTGATTACATTTCTTGTTGATTTGTTTTTTGACACCCTGAACTTCGTCTCAATTTTTGGGGGTCTTCTGTTCAAAATTTGGAGAAACGAAAAAAGCGCCATGGAGTCTAGCGTACATGGTGCTTTTCATCCAAAACTTGTTCGTCTCCTCGAGCTCTTCGATTTGAGTTCTAAGTTTGCGTCAATTGAAGCTTTCGTCCTCATGCATCTTCGTGAAGCGTCCACGATCGTTTTTTTAATTTTGGCATCAACTTTTTTGAGCAAATTTAGCTTTTTTCTATTCATATTGTGGCTATTAATCTTGGGTCTCATGTCACTCTATTTTGAGGACTCTTTTATTATTAACGTCTCCTTTTTCCTACTTTTTGGGTGACGTCTCTCACATCTTTAAACGTTTATTGAGCATCCTTCTTGAATTTATCGTTGACAGAACACAATCGTCATATTTCTCTCGTTCTCAATTATAGCCTTTACCATATATAGTGTGCAGATTCTGCGATCTTATCTTATACTTTGTGAAGGATTGGGGGGCTGGCCTCTACAACACCTCAAACCAACACCAAGAAAAGAGGATGAAGAGTATAGCTCTCTTAAGATAATATGGGCTGATATTCTCTCACAAATTTTGACAACCTCACTCACACTCAGCCTCGACTAGCTTCGACTAACTTCCTTCTACATCGCTACAACTCCCACTATACTTGGATGCACCAAAGGAAGCAAGGGAACCAAGAAAACCAAAGTAAAAAAATGAAGAAAAACAATGGAAATATCTACACTTTTCCTCATAAAACCAAGAGCTTTACTTCTTTTCAAACGCCCTTCCATGTGCTATTAGAGACTCCATAGGCACTCTCATTTATACACATAGCTTGACCAAAACCCATCCAAATCAAGCTCACTTTGAAAACCCACAAATTTCACCCAAAAAATCAGAAAAAGTGATGGAAAACTTGGGGAAACCTTGCCCTTTTGCGTATGTACAAGCAAGGAATTGCAGCGCATAGTCTAACCCTCGACTAGCTGCACCAAAGGGAACCACACACAACATGGCTGCCATACCTCACACCAAGATTAAGAGAGGTCAATATGCAGAGCTAAGCACCCACTTTCATCAGCCCATTGAGGAGAGACACACTCTCAACTCACCACACCAGGCTCTCGCAAGGCAAGAGGGGCACTTCTACATCAAAACCCCCACCCTTCACCGCAGGCTACAATTAACAACACATAGTTTCTTCTTCACAGCTGCATATCCCTCTGCACTCACGATCCCAAGTTGATAGAAGTTCAGTTTTTGTTCATATTTTTAAATCACTTAATCACTCATTGAAGTCTCGACACCTCTATGTACAAAAACAACAAAACTATGTACCCTCCACAACTGGCCTGCATGCTTAGAGATAGCTGGCACACACCACCTTTGTACACTTTGTACAAGCATGATCTATTTACATCTAAGGCTTCCAAAAGCATTGAAAAACATATCTCAAAGACTTTGGGCCGGTGGTCCACACCATTCCGTCAAAACACGTCACAACGTCTTCTCGCAATCAGATATGGCTATGACTATTCTCGTTAACGGCTTTCCAAGGCAAGGGATTTCTAGGCTGGAAAGAAAAGATATTGTTAATTCTTGAAGACGATGAACTTTCTGATGTTGTCCTTGGAAATTATGTTTGTCCGCCTTAGCCTGTTTATAGGATCATGATAACGTGCTTATCACTGAAGGACCTATATTTGAAGATTGGAATGTTGCGTATTCAGTGATAACGTGCTTATCACCGAAGGACCTATATTTGAAGATTGGAATGTTGCGTATACGGATTGGCATTGACGTGATAAAGCAGCTCGTCGGTATATTATTTCTGCTCTTACGGATTTACTTTTGCTTGATATGTGTGAATTGCCTGTTTCTCACGACGTGTGGAAGTACCTTATTACAAACTTTTAGAAGAAGTCTGTTACAGAAATACTTTATTTGAGAGGGTTGTTTAACAAGTTACAATATGAAGTTGATACTGTCATGACAGGACATAATGAGTCTTTCAAATCTATTATTAATCAACTTGCTAATGCCAGTGATCCTGTTCCACAGAAACAACTGATTACACTTCTCCTTGATACGGTGAAGGACTCTTCTTATGATAACATTGTTGCTATTATCTCTAATAAAGATGGTATTTAGAGACACTTCTTCTTCTTCTTCTTGTGAATATTATGAATGATATGATTATCCCACTTATATGTGCTATAAGCGTCGATTTGACATAGATCGTAATAGAGAATATGCTACTGAACATCGAATCAATATTGTACCAGAAACAAGCTGCGTCCTATGTTCAGTTGCTCCAGACAGAATACTTCATGTACGTGATGAATCACTTTTTATTGTCGATTCTGGTGCTAAGGAAACATGACATATCAGTCTAAGTGGCTCCATAACTATCGTCCACTACCAGTTCAACGTGTTGTTTATCTTGCTGATGATACGACCTGTCAAGTAAAGGGTATTGGAGATTTATATCTTGGTACCTTATCTTCTTCCACTCAAATTTTGCGAGGAGTATTACATGTACCAGATCTTCTGTTGAACTGGAGACGAGACACGAGACGGGGGAGAGAGAGAGAGAGAGAGAGAGAGAGAGAGAGAGAGAGAGACGACTCCACCATTGCAAACCCCAAAGTGTGTCTCTTGATCACACGCGATGCGTTTATATAGAGGGGACCAGGGTGCTATATATAGAGATACTATATATAGCTCAACACCCCCACTCAAATGAAGGTCCCTAACTGTGGATGAAAAAATCCTTGGGGGTTCAAGGGATCTTCAACGTAATCTTCTTTTAGTTGCTAGACTTGTTGATCTTAGTCTCTTTGTTGGATTTGATCATACCAAATGTCGAATTGAGAAAGATGGAGAGATTTCTCCTCAAAACAGTAATTTGTTTGGACTCTCTCTCACATGTGTATACATAAACACATGTCTACACACAAATACTATGAAACACTAGTGATGCATAATCACAACTGCTAAATTTTAATGACAACCATAGCACCAATGACAACGAAGGTGCAATAAGACAATAACAACCATAGCACCACCATGATAAGGGTGCAATAAGATGAAAACAACCATAGCACCACGACGAGGGTGCAACAAGACGATAGCAACCACAACACCAATCAAGAGGACAAGAACAAGATCCCAAGTATGCATAAACTTTGTCACATCCCTCATCCTTGATGCCAAGAATATCTTCACTTGTAATATGACGAAATAAACATAACACCAATGGTGAGTACGAGGCACCAAACTCTCAAGTACACATACAAAGTCTTTGCCATAAAATAAGACATCAGGCTCCCAAGTACGCACAAACTTTGTCACATCCCTCATCTATCACATCATCAAGAAAAGCATTAGTAAAGTAATGATGTAAAATTATCGATTGACCAAACACAAGTGAAAAACTCCACCAATGATGAGGCAACAATCATGTAATCAAGATTTGATGTGGATACCACAAGGCCTTGACGGCGATGATGCTACTTGACATATGAACACATAAAATTACATGAAGTATTTTATAACAAATTGCAATGAGATCAAAAGTATGCACAATCGTAAATTGCATCTAATGGTATGATGATATTTTTTAAAAATATCAAAAATTGCACTCAAAGTGCTGAGGCTCATGCAACTTAAGACGACTCGATGAGCAAGACACTAATGATAGGCTTGTCAACTAAAGATGACTGGACGAGCACGTTCTTGCATGTCTTAGAAGCCAATAATAATAGGCTTGTCAAATGAAGGTGGCACATTGAAGGTCTCTCTTTTTTTTTGTGCCTGGGTAAATTAGCTTTGCATCTTTCTGCAAATCCTCTCCCTGTACGCATGCAACTCAAAGCTTATAAATAGCAAAGGAACACAAATTAATTAGCCAAGGTACGTAAACTACTTCAATTAGCAAGAATGCGTTAAATAAAGCAAAATTTTGTGTGTGGAGTCCGCAACCTGTCTTCATTAGCGTTGAGTTCTGCTTACGCAAAATAGAAGGCAGAGTCCTCGACTTCAACGCTTTTGAACTTCTCTACTGAGAGAAGCCCATTAAGTGTGTGGGCGCCATGCCGCTTCTCTCAACTACTCTCTCACTTTCATCCCTGTCTCTCCTGCAAAGTCTCTATATAATGGTACTGAGGCATCTTTGCTTGAGGAGGGTTGCCCTGATTGGTCGGATCTTGGATGCAATACCTTTCTCTGTCTATAAACTTCGCTTTTGGTCAGAATAAGCTCGGCATGAGCTAGTGCTTTCCTTCTTTACACACGTCCTTCTTTTGCATGCTCAGAAAAATCATGCCGATCCTTCACACACACATCTTTCTGCGTGCTACTACCACATCCCTCTTCTATCATGGCTACACAAGCACGCACTAATTCGTGAGCACCCATCCAACTTTTTTGGTCTAATTGTTGTAAAGGTCATGGGTTCTATCCTCAAAAAAAATTCTTGCTCCAAACTCCACGAAGTAAAGCATCTCGCCACTGAATATTTTGATGAAGCTTAGTACGTGTGGAACGTCTGTTTTTGAAAATTTCTTAACTCCTTCACTCACCCAAGATGATACAAAGCTCGGAAAACGGGCTCTAAATAAAGATAAGATAAAAACAAAAAGCAGTATATATCAAAGCTCCAAACACAACAGCGTGTAGAGAAAGCGAACAAAAGGTAACAAAAAGCAGCTACAAAACCGTGGCTTTGCTACCCAGATCAAAGAAAAGCCAACACAAAATATAGACATTGATGTAGATGAGTAAATATGGCCATTGACGTAGACCAGTAGGATGACTTCATGGTCATTGACATAGACGAGTGTGAAGTATGGCCATTAACAAAATCACTTCATGGCCATTGACGTAGACGAGTGTGAAGTTATCATAAATTTTTTGTCTCTTTGTCCCATCCCATACAATTACCCTGCACAGCTCCACCATTAATTAATCTCTATATCAGACCATCTGGCCTCCCACAAGAAGTTTTGGATAAATTCTCACAATAATTCCCACATTGTGACTTACCTCAACATCATGAGCTTTTGTGAGGGAGGCACTGCATACCTAGCTAGGTACGATTGGGGGCAGGGGACCGCCGGCCTGGTGGGGGGGCAGGGGGTCCCCTGCCCAATCGTACCTACCTACGTATGCGGTGCCTCTCGAGCAGAAGCTCATGATGTTATGCATCGTATAAAAAACACTGAAAAAGACTTTGTTTTTCTACATGAGAAAATTTCTAAATCTTCTTGTGTCCCTCGCAACAGTATGGTGATGGTGGTTGATCTTGCTAACACTATTTGTAAGGTGAGGTCGAGTTGTGTACGAAGGCTTGATTGTAGGACAGGGTCAAGGAGCTATCAAGCAAAGCTTAATGATCAAAATGAGGTCTCTCTTCTCAATTTATTTGAAAGTCTAAGTACAAGACCTACAAGGTTTTTTACCATGCTCGTGAGGCTCAAGTGGGGACCACTTTAAGGCAATGGTTTGGGATGGGGCTGCAGACCCGGATTGAGGTCTTGGTGGTCACTAAGGCTCTCCACTACAACTACATTGACCTCGCCTAGACACAGGGTGAGTTTGTTAACTCACCAAAATATTTGAATAACGCTTTCTCACGTAGCCTATATGTAGGCAGGGATAGTAAATTTTCTACTTTAAACTATAGAAATACCTATACTTTTCCAAATTATGCAAATATGAAAAACATGTAAAAGTTTGTGTAACACATCCTCTCCTCCTTTGTTCTCTCCTTAGACCTTTATATGGAGAGTGTGGGTTATTAAACCCACCGTGTGAAGGCCCTCTAAGCACGACTCAATACAAATTGATTGTTCCATGAGAGTGTACAACCATTGACCCTTGAGGTTGCATCTACGCACAAAAAATAAATCAATTCTTGTAATTCGTTTCTACATTAATGATCTACTAAAGTCGCACCATTAGATGCAATTTACGAGCGTGCATGCTTCTAATCTCGTCGTAATTTGTTATTAAATACTTCATGTAATTTTACAATAATTTTATGAAGGTACACTAACGCGTGTGTTCATATGTCAATTAGTATCATTGCCATCAAGGCCTTGTTCTAAGCACATTTAATCTTGATAACATGATTGCTACCTCGTCATTGGTGAATTTTTTCACTTGCGTTTGGTCAATCGATACTTTTACATCATTACTTTACTAATGCTTTTCTTGATGATGTGATAGATGAGGAATGTGACAAGGTTTGTGCGTACTTGGGAGCTCGGTGTCTTGTTTTATGATAGAGACCTTGTCTGTGTACTTGAGAGCTCAGTGCCTAGTACTCACCATTGGTGTTATATTTATTTTGTCGTCATATTGCAAGTGAAGATATTCACGGCATCAAGGATGAGGGATGTGACAAAGTTTATGCATACTTGGGAGCCTGTTGTCGTCATCTTGATTGGTGCTATGGTTGTTATCGTCTTATTGCACCCTCGTCATGGTGCTATGGTTGTTATCATCTTATTGCACTCTCGTCGTTGTGGTGCTATGGCTGCTATTGTCTTATTGCACCCTCATCATCATTGGTGCTATGGCTGTCATCAAAATTTACCAGTTGTCACTATGGATCACTTGTGTTTCACGTATTTGTGTCCCAACTTGTGTTTATGTGCGTTTTGAATGCAACAATTTTAGGAACTTTGCCAAGGAGTGTCCCATGAAGGCTAAAGTAAGTACCAATACTAAAGTGCAAGAGTCCAATCTAAGGAGCGAAAATCAAGTTCTTGTTAGGGAAGCACTTGTGGAAGAGAGTGAGAAACGGACAAAGAAGGATGAAGAGACAAAAATAGGGGAGGAAAATGAGGCCATTATTTGCAATTGGGCGATGAATAAAATACAAAAATGAAGCATAAGTCAATGGAAAAGTAGAGTATGAGACCGCAAATCATTGACGGTCCAAGCAATAAAAATATTTTTGTATTTCCTTTTATTGCATCTAAGCTTCTAGCAATTACAACTACCTCGACCGTGCAAGTTCTAAGGTTGAATGTTGGAGCTATATATGGCTCACTATACTCAACTTGGTCTCACCTATATATGTGTATCTTGTCCTCAACATGAATCCATCCTTGGGAGTGTACATGGTGTGTCTCTTGTATCCTCTTCACCTCTCTCTCTCTCTCTCTCTCTCTCTCTCTCTCTCTCTACATCTCATCATGGTATCAGAGCAAGAATGATCACTCGACAATTAAAGTACTGGTGAAGAAATAGAGTATGTGTATGCGGTTTACTTGTAAGATCATAATTACTACAAATTTTATTTTTAAGGATCGATTCTTGTTAATTATGATTTTTTAATGTTCAAAGGAATATAATTAGTATTTTGTAAACCATTTATTACTAATTAAATTTTGAGGGTCTTGTGCTCAAAGTTGGTTGTTCGTCTACTCGTGCTTTTTGTTTTGACTCCTCAATTGTAGCAAACGGAGTTGGCAGTAGAAAGTTATGCTATTATTATTGCAATCGCTTGACATAGGTTTTGTCTTTGTGATGAGGACTCTTTTATTATTGACTTCTCCTTTCACCTATTTTTTTGGGTGTCGCTTCTCGTCATCTTTCAACTTTTGCAGATTGGAAAAATTGTAGTTATCTTTGAACTTTTGCAAATTGAGAAGAAATGACTGCAACATTTGTCTTTTGTCCTTAGTCGTGGCCTTCATCATACATAGTGTGAGAATTTTGCGATCTTATCTAATACGTCCTTGTATCCGTATATGGCTATCACCATTCTTATGTGTTTTTCCTCAGGACTCTTTGACGTTGTTCTTGGAAATCATGTATGGTCATTTCAGCCTATTGACCTGGACCATGATAACGGTTGTTAGTGTGCAAACAAGAAGGAAAAAAAGTACCTTTATAGCCTTGCACACACCACACCATCGGAAGGAAACATCATAAAGCTCCGGAAAACACCTATGTCGAACACTTGTAAAGTCGGGCGGGAAACAACCCTACCCCCACCCACAATTAAAATTGCTGAAAACTGAGACCATAAAGATGAATTTCTTGTCGTGTAGACCTCCGTAGAGTATCCATATGCTTGATTCCGACAATAGAGGGAGAGAGTTACAAGCTTTCGAAGTTGGGGTATCTCTCAAAAGCTCCAAAAAAGCTTGTCTCTTCAAGCAAAAAAGGTATGCAGGGAATTGTAGCTATTAAAAGGGGGATTTTTTTGACTCTTATCCCAAGGTATTTTCTCTCCCCTCTTAGCCGACTTGGATCTCTTCTTGGTCACCTTTTTATTGGCTCATTTTGGGCTTAATTTGGGTGGAAAATGGCATGTCGGCCACTTTTTGATCAAGGAAAAGAGGGGAGGGGAAGTGTCCAGAGGACCAAAAAGCATGTCCAGGCGCCTGTCCAGCTGGTGGGAACCCAAAATGGGCACCCCCTCTCTCCCTCAACACCCATGAGCCCCCATTAGCAAGGCAAGAGAGCACCATTTCCCATTTGATACAACCTTAGGGGGTACCCACTCCCCCCCTTATATCCTCCATTTCCACTTGCTCCCCCCCATGTGGGATTACTCCATTGCCACTTGTCACCATCCCCCCATCTCTTCACTTAAGCACATAAATTTTCTATTTTTTGCTACCCACACCGAGCAATTTTGACGGAGGTGTGGCAGGTGATTCTGAGGACCGAATGCGACGCTGTAAAGCCCAGCAAGGAGCTTATTACTTCGGCCATTTCCAAAAATCTTTGACCACACATTTTCTAATTAATTCTATCAAATTGGCCCACTTGACTTTCCTTGCATGCATCTGCACCCACTTTCTAAGTTAGGAACCGCCCATTTCAAATGCACGTAACTCATGATGTATGAGTCCGATTCACTGGCTATCAAGCACGACTGAAAATACTCATTGAAAACCACCTTTTAGAAGTTTGACCAACCCAAAAATCTTACAAAGGACTAGCAGAGCCAAGCCTTTATACATAAATTTTACAAGAGCACTCTGAAAACTCAAGAATTATGTACATTTATGTACTCAAGGCTTTTGAGCAAGCTTTTTAGCATGGATTAGGGACTTGAGAGCAGGAATATCCACTTCAATTGGCAATAAAGCTTCCTTGTTATGGACCACGTGGTAAGGGGAAAATATTGTGCTCGTTTTGAAAGCAGTTCTGTAGGCCCATAACGCACACATCAACTCTAAATCCCAAGTCTTCCCATGTGTCTGAGTCATCTTTGTCAAGATCTTTACCAACTCTCCATTCAGCCTTTCATTAAGACCATTGCATTGTGGATAATAGGGAGAAATGTACCTATGTTGTATATTGAGCTTTTTGCATAAGAAATCAAACAGATCTCCTCTAAATCCTGGTCCTCTATCAGAAAGTAGCTCTAGTGGCACAACATATGTACTCAGAAACAAATTTTCCTATCTCTTTACTTGTACTCTGTTTGACAGCCTTGGCTTCTGCCCATCATGACAAATAATCCACTGCTGTCAAAATGTAAGCATTTCTTTTGCTAGTCATAGGTAAGGGTCCAATAGCATCAAGACCCCATTTTTTAAACACATCAAAAGATAAAATTATCTTTCACAATTTAGGCTTCCAAATTTTCTTTCCCATCCTTCTGACGAGGCAAACACGACTTCCACCAATGACTAACATCCCATTGAATACTCGGCCATATGTAACCTTCTTGCAAGACCTTATGCAACATGATCTTCATAGCAAAATGGCCTCCACAAGATCCCTCATTATTTTCTTCCAGGATTTTGTAAGTTTCCTCTTTCCAAGGCACACAACACAAAACCAGATCACCTCCTTTCATGTAAAGCACATCATCAAGAATTTTGTATTTCCAGGCTTTTCTTATGAACGCATACTTTTTAGAAGACGGTAAACCTTTAGGTAGAGCACCTATCAATAGAAAGTCCACTTCCTTTGATAAGATTTCTCTCCCATGATATAAAGGGGCATCTGCCTTTACCACAAACACACAAGTGATCATCTCTTGGGCAGCATCATGAGCTTCTTCATTTAGAGACCTCTCAATATGCTGCAAAATCCATGCTTCAAGTTTTTGAGCAATGCTTTCACTTTGAAGCATAAATTTTTCAGTTTAGGGTTCTTATTCTTCCATACTCCCAACACTTGCTTCACAACCAACAAAGCATATCCTTTATTTTGCAAGCATTGTCAGGCACCTTTTGGATAAGCATGAAATCATTGATTCGTGCTAAAAATCTTTCCCACTAGCCTCATGTATATATGTGTACATAGCCCTACGAGTTTTGAAAATGGCTCTGTAAAAATTCATGTACAAAGGTATGATTTTGCCAAGCTTGAGTGATAATGTTTTGGGTTTTTCAAGACTTCAAAATATTCTTTTAAATAATTATTTTCATCCGTGCTTTATAGCTTGTGAATCGGACTTGTACATCATGAGTTATGAGCATCTGAAGCGGGCGGTCTCAACTTAGAAGGTGATTGCAAGTGCATGCGAGCAAGGAAGCTAGGCCAACTTGGGGGTCTAAGATTAGAAATGTTGAAGTTTTATATTTATGGAGATAGCAAGGTGATGGGATTCGAGCCGTGTGTCACGGTGCGTCATTCAGTGTCCGGAGCAGCAAGGTATGCCTCGGGGAAAATTGTCCAAGAAGTCCTCTCATGCTTTGGGAGAAGCTGAATTTTTGGGGAATTTGGGGAGCTTGGGGAGAGTTACCATGTGTCATGGAAGTAATCCCACATGATAAGAGTAAAGGGGAAAGTGAAGGGTACATAGGGCACTTTGGGAGCCCATTATGGTGTATCAAAGGTGTGAGGAGCTCTCTCATGGCTTGGTTGTCGGGGCTCGTGGGCCCTATAGTCCTTCTCCTCATCACTCTGAAAGGCAAGAGAGGAAACAAAGGAAGAAAAGGGCTAGGAAGAGGTCACCCTCTTCTCCTTCTTCTTCACCTTCCGCCTCTTCTGATGAAAGTTATGGCTATTCAGCTAGAGAATAAAAGAGGGGAGGACATCGCAAATCATTTCCTGCATGGCGAAGGTCACAAAAGCTAAAGAAGTTCAAGGAGGGAGGAAAGAGTATCTCTTTTCTCACCTACGATGGCACCTTTGGTGCTACCGACAAAGTGTTGGCCTTCATCCAGCAATTTGATGCGGCCTTTGGGGACGAGGGCTTCACAGAGTCCTCCAAGCTACGCCATGTAGCTATGCACTTCCAAAAATCAGCTCGTCAATGGTGGGCTAGCCTTCGCGGCAATGGAGAAGCCCCAAAGACATGGAAAACTCTACGAGTTTCCATCATGAAGCAATTTCTGCCAAGCGATACTAAAGATAAAGTTCTTACCGAATGGCGCGGCTTGAAGCTTCTCTCTCATGAGTCTATCAACAGGTATGTAGACAAGTTTTGGGATTTACATCTCAAAGCTACTATCTTTCAAAAGATAGAGTTTGCCGAGCAAAGACAACAATTCTATGAGGGATTACCTGAAGAGATGGCCGAATATATCAACTCTCAACGGCCCGGTACTATTACCGAAGTAATCCACCACACCATGGTTGCTTCACGCATCAATTTCCATCAAGGGGCTAGATGTAATGTCAAGCCCATGGAAAACAAGGATAAAAATGATGCAAAGGGGAAATCCAATGCTCAAAATAACTCCCAAAGCACTTCCAACAACAACAACAAAAACAATCGGTCCAAGGAGAAGGGAGTTTACAAAGGTAAAAACAAACTCTCTCCTGAAGAGCTTGAAGCTTTTTGCAAGGACCATAAGTGTTTCAAGTGTGGAGAGCAAGGACATGGCTATCGTTCTTGCCCCAAGAAGAATACTCGCAATGAGACTCCTAGAGCTTCCACCATCGAAGCTCCAAACGAGGATGCTCATTGCAAAGTATCATCACTCTCCTATGCTTGGGGAAAGGTAAGAGAGCATGATGCCTTCATCTTGTTTGACCCAGGCTCTACTCTCAACTTCATATCAATAGAGTTGGCCACCAAGTTGGGCATTCAAGCTTTTGAGATGGGAGATATAGTAGCGCTGATTCAGCTTTCAAGGGACAACAAGCCTCCGTTACTCCCTTGATTGGGAAGTTGAGGCTTCATGTCCAAAGCTATGTCGACAAAGAAGACTTCTTCATCTCTCCTCTCCAACATCAGGATGTTATCCTAGGGGCACCATGGTTTGATCGCATGGCTGCCCACATGAAGTTCCCTGAAAGGAGAATTTACTTCACTTACAGGGGAAAGAACATGTATATAGATGCTAGTGACCGTGGTTGCACTATTCCACTTGTAAATCCTCTTTCTTTTGATAAGTCAATGAAGAGCTCACTTTCTGCGTACATGATTTTTGTCAAAGAGTCTCCAAAAGATACTAATGTTTCATCAAATGTAAATGATAGGAATCAAGAAGAGTTAGACTTGTCTAATTTTCTAAAAGGATTCCAAGATGTGTTCATCGATGATATCCCTATGGACTTACCTCCAAAACGAGGGGATGATGACCATCGTATTGAGATCCTTCCTGGAAGCTCACCACCTAACAAGCCTCCTTATTGAGTCTCACAAGCTCAACAAGAGGAGATCATGAGGCAAGTACAAGAGCTGGTAGACAAAGGGATGGTGAGACCTAGTTCCTCTCCCTTTTGTTCTCCAGTCCTTTTAGTGCAAAAGAAAGATGGTACATACTGTATGTGTGTGGACTATCGAGCACTAAACCATATCACTATCAAAAACAGATTTCCCGTACCTCGGATAGAAGATCTGTTTGATAAGCTACAAGGCTCTACCTACTTCAGTAGGATTGACCTTAAGAGTGGCTATCATCAAATAAGGATAGTGGATGAAGATATCTTAAAGATCGCGTTTCGCACAACGTTTGGTCTTTATGAATATCTAGTCATGCCTTTTGGCTTGACTAATGCACCAGCTACGTTCAATCGTTTGATGGAGAAAATTTTTAGACCATATCGAAAATTCACTGGAGTGTTCTTTGATGATATCATCATCTACTCCAAGTCTTTGGAGGAACATAAGTAGCATCTCCAAGTGATTTTTCAAGCATTGAGGGAGAACAAGCTTTATCTCAACCAAAAGAAAAGCGAATTCTTCCTTCAAGAGATTCAATATTTAGGTCATATTATCTCTAAAGATGGTATCCAAATGGATCCATCAAAGTTAGAGGTAATAAAAGCATGGCCTAACCCAAGAAATCTACATGAGCTAAGAAGCTTTATTGGTATGTGTGCATACTATAGACGCTTCATAGCAAAATTCTCTCAAGTAGCAGGACCACTACACGACTTAACTAAGAAGAACGTTAAGTTTGCATGGACTGCTAAGGAGCAAAATGATTTTGAAAAACTCAAAGAGAAGCTTACTTCCCAACCAGTCCTCGTGCTTCCAGATCTCTCAAAGCCATTTGAGGTCCAATGTGATGCTTGTGGTGATTGCCTTGGAGCGGTTTTGCTTCAAGAAGGGCATGCCATAGCATATGAGAGCCGAAGGCTCAATGGTGATGAACGAGTCTTGGTCATTTATGAGAAAGAGCTTTTAGTTGTTCTACATGCCCTGGACACATGGAAGCACTACCTATTGGGGACTCCATTTATCCTACAAACCGACCACCAAAGTCTCAAGTATTTCATGACGCAAACCAAGCTTTCCGACAAACAAATGAGGTGGGCAAATTTTCTTTCGCAATTTAATTTCCATATTGCTCACATAGCTGGTAAGCACAATCAAGTTGCCAATGCACTTTCACGACGACCAAAAGTTAATGCGGTGTCTATAGCTACTCACAATGATCTATCCTCTATGATAGATGAGTATGCTACTAACCCTGACTTTAGAGACATAATGTCAGCCCTTGCTTTGGGGAAGAAAGAGGAACCATTCACCTTGCAGGATGGTTATCTTCTCCACGGCAATAGGCTATGTGTTACTCATTCCCTTCGTGAGAAGGTTATGTATGAATCCCATGCTCCTCCATATGCAGGGCATAGAGGTATTCAACCTACTCTCCGAGGAGTAGAGACGTATTTCTATTGGCCTACCATGAAAGTGGACATACAAGAGTATGTTTCAAAATGTGTCGTATGCCAAAAGACCAAGTATGATAGAGGGAAGCAACCTGAATTACTCCAGCCATTGCCTATTCCAAATTCACCATGGGAGAGTATATCCATGGATTGCCCAAGTATATACATGGGAATATAGGAATATGGACAATAGTCGAAAGGTTTAGCAAGCAAGCACATTTCATTCCTATCAAAAAGACTATTAAGGCACACCAAATGGCAACTCTCTTCATATCTCAGATTTTCAAGCACCATGGATTACCCACATCCATCGTGTCAGATAGAGATCCTAGAATGACCAGTAATTTCTGGAAAGGTCTCTTTGAAAATCTAGGCACAAGATTGAATTTCTCTTCGGCCTATCACCCACAAACGGATGGCCAAAGTGAGATAGCCAATCTTACGATACTCGATCTACTCAAAACTTATGTTACCGAAGTAGATCAACGCTCACAATGGAAAAAGTATTTACCGCTAGTAGAGTATGCCTACAATAATACTGTACATACTTCTACGGGGAAAGCACCTTTCGAGATCATAGAGGGGAGACCTAAAAGTCCCTTGCTACTGAAAGTACATGGGAAGATCTTCGCCGCCAATGAGTATAGCCGTGACCTACAAGAATCTTTTCAAAAGATTAGGGAGGCTATAGCCATCTCTCAACAAAGGCAAAAAGCTGCTGCTGATAAGCACAGAAGAGCCTTAATGTTCAAAGAAAATGATTGGGTCTTACTCAAGTTTCCTAAGGCTCGATTAAGGCAAACGACGGGCAAAAATCCTACGGGCCATCAAAAGTATTATGCTAAACTAGCAAAAAGATACTATGGTCCTTTCCAAATCTTAAAGCCTATCAATGAGACGGCTTATCAACTCAAGTTGCCCAACCATTGGTTTATACACAATGCCTTTCATGTAAGCTTACTTAAGCCCTACAAAGGAGAGCCACCAATTGAACCAATTATTGAAGACCCTCCCGAAGTCGAAGACCAAGAAGAGGTGCTACAACCCAAAGCTGTCCTTCGGCATAAAGACAAGGTACTACGACATGGTAAGATAATCCGACGGTATCTTATTAAGTTCAAAAATTATCCTTTTGAAGATGCTAAATGGATGCAAGGACAGTATGAACCTTGTCAATGCTTACAATGCTACATTAGAGTAAGCAAATGTACAAATTTCTTTTAAATGACTCATGTTTTTGTCTTATATGACTAGTCCTCTTTTTAATTGTGCACAAATTTAACTAGTATGCATGCTTAGAATCATGTTTGTGATGACGACGTCTCTCAAACACCAAGTAGAATTTGTCACTCTACTTTGGGAGAATGAAATGGACTAAAGAGCAGACATGATTGCGGCACCTATGTCTCCCAAGCACCAAATGGATTAGTCATCCACCTTGGAAAGATGTCGTAGGGTAAAAAGGGATCCTTTACCCGCTAAGTACGATTGACTAATGACTAAGACTTTATCTCTTCTACCTCATAGTCGAGGACGACTATGATTTCAAGAGAGAGGTAATGTCATAAAATCTAACATCTAACCAACCCAAATGATTTTCTAATATTAAATTGATCACTTAATGTGGGAGAATAAACGGGAACAAGTGTTAGGATATAGATATGTGCTTATAGATCTATCTCAACACGGGGCCAATGGTAAAGGGGCCCAAAAGGGAGATGGTCTATCAAAGAGCAAGGCTAACCAATGGAGAATAAGACCTTATGGTTAGCTTCATTGAAGACCTCCAATAAATGTGTGTAAAAGTCCTTTGACCTTAGGTAAGCTAGGGCTGAGCTTTAGGTGGGAACCCGGCCCAAGCTCGAGGTGCTTGTCCTGCTTGAGGTGTTTGTCATGCTTGAGGTGCTTGACTGGCTCCATGCTTGAGGTGCTTGACTTGCTGCATGATTAAGGTACTTGAGGTGCCTTGAGAAGCTTGCCTGAGATGCTTGTGGGAACACCCCCTAGTTCAAGTGCTTTGTCATGCTTGGTGAGTAAGGTGCTTGATCACCTAAAGTCAAAAGCATTCCTACAAGAGGGGGGGCGAGTCCTTTTCCTAGGGGCTAGAGAGAGAACACCCACTCACACACACAAGGGAAGCCCCAACTTGAAGAGGCAGCAAGGACACATGTCAGGCCCCTACGCATGTTACCTTCATATGTTGCTTGAAGCCTATTGGATAAGCTTCAAAGGGGTCCAATGATAAATTACATGAATTATCTAGTTGTTTTAGCATTTATCTAGCCCTCTCTCTCAGAAAGGAAAGGGGGACACTTGTCTCAAGGCTACCCCTGCTGCTTGTAATGCTTATTGCTCATGATTGGCTAGGCCTGGGAGGGTCCAATTAGCTTCAAGCATGAGCTACAAGGGGGGGTCGACCCAAGCTAGATAGGGGCTTGCTTGAGGGGTATACTCACCCACACACACTCACAATCACTCTCATTGTGTGCTATGCAAAGGGCAAGAGCTCCCTCTCCAAGCAAGTAGAGGTTGAGAGCCTACACCAACACTCTTGGCTATGGAGTGCAAATCCAACCAAGAGCCATGCTTCAATGCTTGAGCTTGTCATCTCCTTCTTCTTCATTACTATGCTATTATGTATGCTAGCAACAAGAGTATGATAAGTGAGGAACTAGTTCTTTCTCCTATGAAATGTTTCTTCTTCCTCTTCCCTACCCTCATTCCCTGCTAGCTCTCTCCACCTTCGAAGGTGTTTGAGGTCTTGGGACTGAGGCTTGGGACAATTAAAGCTTTCTTCAAGTTCATGTTATGCTATGATTGTGATGCATGAAGCTTTCCATCTTCATTGCATCACCTAGGTCACAAGGAACACAAAGAATGTATTGTAACAAGTCTCTCTTAATGGGAGAAATCATAATACAAATGCCTATTGGAGGGGGGACCGGCTCCACATAAATCCGGTCCTCATCTGTTGTCATGTTCTCTAAATTCTCTCTCTTGCAAAAGTATTGTTCATGCCAAGTTAACTAATTGCTATGATTATGTTGCTATCTTCAATTATGTCTACCCGCTATGCTCACAAAGTTATTTCTCGAAAGTATTCTCATTAATTTCCGCTATTCTCAAGTTGAATAGGCTAATTCCATTACATAGAGGGATGGCTCAGGCATGTGAAGCTCGTCCTAATGATAATGCGGGTCATGGACAAGGGGGTTGTGATCCGCAGAGGAGGTTCATTCCTACTTGTTATAATTGTGGTGAGCTTGGTCACATTAGCACTTATTGTCCAAAGACAACAAGGATGGCAGGGGATATGTTTCCACTTCATCAGCAGATTCCGAATAGAGCTAATGATTATGCATTAGATATATGAGGAGATCAAAGTACTGGACAAGAAAATCAGGTCTCAACCTCTGGTGATCATGTGGGCATTGTGCGAGTCAAAAAGAAAGAAGCAGATGTGCTGCTAGTAGGCAAAAGAGAGAGGGAAGGCTATGCAGTACCAGGGCCTAGCAGAAAGAAAGGGAAGGAGAAAGAGGGTGAAGATGCAAAAGCCAAGAGAAAGAGATAGCCTCATAGACAATTTGAAGTTGCAAATTTATTGTTGGGAGAAGGCCAAACAGCTTACAGTTTAAAGGAAGACCTGATTGGGAGGAAAGTAGATTGTACTTTTGGAAATTTGATGAATATGGTGCCCAAATTGAAAAGGCAATGGAAGTCAATAGGGAATCCAGAAAAAGAGTTGAAGCATGGATAAGTGAGAGTGTTGTTTGTGGGAGAGTTACCCGACATCTGTCTTGTGGTGAACGCTTGGCACAAAAATGTGGGCATGAGAGAAGCCTACATTGATGGAGGTGCTCAAGTTTGTGTGATCACAAAGTCATGTGTGGAGACTAGGTCTCATTACTTGTGGAAGCTCTGCGTTTTGGATTTGACTAGCAAACCATGCCAAAGTGAAATGTTTGGGAATGATTAAGAATTTGGGAGTCAAAATCTGTAACATGAAGGTTATAGTAAATTTTTATGTTATGCCAGCTGGTCTGGGAGCCTTTCCTTTCGTTTTGGGATGATCTTGGTTGAGAGTTGTGGGTGTTGGGCAAGATTGACGCAAGGGCACAATCCGTGTGCATGCAAGAAGTTTGAAAAGCGATTGTTTGATATGACTACCAAATAGCCTATGGCACTTGAAGATGTGAGTGAGAATGATGAGTCCAAAACTACCAGTGATGATAGTTCTGAAGACTCAAAAAGTAGCACTACTTCGAGTTCCAGTGATGAGGGTGAAGTGTCATTCTTGTTGTTGGATGAGGAATAGAAAGAAATTACGGAAGTGTTTCAAATATCAGGGAATATAAATGCTTCAAGCCGTTTAGAGAAACTTGAAGAGTTGATGCAACCTAAATAGGAACTACCAGTGAAGAAAGAGTTGATTAAGAATATGCTGAGTACTGATTTGAACAAGGAGAAAGAAGGGAGTACTTAGCAATGTTGGACAGGTTTCCAAATATTTTCCTTACCTCATGTCAAGAAAATAAGGGGTTTTGTTGGGGACCCTGTGAAGATCAAGCTGGTTGAAGGGGCAAAGCCAATACGATAGAACTTAAGAAGGATGGGTAAGGACCGAATGAATGCTTTAAAGGAAGAAATGGATAAGCTTTTGGATGTAGGGTTCATTGTGCCAGTGCGTAATGCTGAATGGGTGAGCTCTGTAGAGTAGTCACTTCAAAGAAAGATGGGCGTTGGAGAGTTTGTGTTAATTACAAGCCACTAAATGCGGTGACCAAGAAAGATCCTTAACCTTTGCCTTTTATTGATCAATTGTTAGATGTAGTGGTTGGTTTTGAGAGATACAGTGTCCGTGATGGGTATTCATGATACTTTTATCTTATCCTTGCTCCTGAATATCGGAAAAAGACTACTTTTATCACACCATGGGGTTGTCTCTGTTTTTGTTGCCTTCCTTTTGGGTTGACAAATGGGCCTAGAGATTCTGAAAGGAAAGTGGATTGGGTCCTTACCCCGTTCCTTGGAAAGTTTATCAAAGGGTTCATAGATGATTTCTGCGTATACAGTTCAAGGAAAGAGAATGTTGAAAATCTTGAAATGACTTTTGCTAGATATGATGAATGCGGGGGTCAGCTCAATCCTAAAAAATCTCAGTTGGCATAGCCACGGGTGAAGCTTCTTGGGCATGTTATTTCAGAAAATGAAATTTAAGCAGATTCAGAGAAAGTGGAGGCTTTGCTATTACTTTCATCTCCAAAAGATACCAGACAGTTGGCCACTTTCATATAAAAAGTTAAATATATGTCTCGCTTCATATTTTTGGCATCACAGCTATTGTATCCATCGCAGCAAATAGTTAATAATGATCCTTTTGGAGTGGTCTCATGACTATGACGATGTTTTTGACAAAGTTAAAGAGGTTTTGAGTACGTTACCTTTTATGGAAGCTCCTGACTGGGAAAAGGAGTTTTATGTCAACCCATCAATGGGAGATGATGCTATTAGAGCTATGTTATTGCAAAGGGGAAGGAATCTCAGTATATGAAGCCTGTTCATTATTCTAGCAGAGTGAAGACTCCTCATGAAAGATATTTTTCTGAAATTGAATTGGTGATGAACAGTATGGTTTATGCTTGCAGACGATTCAGACACTACTTGCTGCAAAAATCATTCACTTTTCTCACCAGTTATTCATTGCTTCCCCAATTGTTCAATAATTCAAATATATCAAAAATAGTTATGAAATGGGTTATTGAGCTTCATGATTTTTAGTTCACCCTTTGGGTGGAGGAAACTACTCGAGCTACCCTGGCAGATCTTCTCACTTATAAGGATACTCCAGTTTTGCTTAAAGAAGTGGTGGTGCGAAAGAAGGAACTCAAGACTCATGCCATCCCTAATGCTTCACTGCTATACTTTGATGGTTCTTATCAAAGAAGTCATGATGCTGCTTCAGGAGGCATTTTTATTTATGATGCACAAGGAAAGCTTTTGAGGAAGCAAGGGCTAAAACTTGATGCAAAGATTAACAATGAAGTAGAATACATGGATCTTGAAGGTGGTTTGCATATTTGCTTACAATTGGGAAGTAGACGCTTGCAAATTATTGGAGATGCTTTATTGGTTGTGAAGAAAGTGTTGGGAGTATGGAAGAATAAGAACCCTAACTGAAGAATTTATGCTTCAAAAGTGAAGGCGTTGCTAAAAAAGCTTGAAGCATGGAGTTTGCAGCATACTGAGAGCTCTCCAAATGAAGAAGCTCATGATGCTACCCAAGAGATGATCACTTGTGCGTTTGTAGTAAAGTTAGATGCCCCTTTATATCGTGGGAGGGAAATCTTATCAAAGAAAGTGAATTTTCTGTTGACAGGTGTTCTACCTGAAGGTTTACCATCTTCTAAAACGTATGTGCTCATAAGGAAAGCAAGGAGATACAAAATGTTGGATGATATGCTTTACATGAAAGGAGGTGATTTGGTTTTGTGTCATGTGCCTTGGAAAGAGGAAATTTACAAAATCCTGGAAGAAAATCATGAGGGATCTTGTGGAGGCCATTTTGCTACGAAGATCATGTTGCATAGGGTCTTGCAAGAAGGTTATATATGGCCAAGTATCCAACGGGATGTTAATCATTGGTGCAAGTCGTGTTTGCCTTGTCAGACTATGGGAAAAAGAATTTTGAAGCGTGAATTGCGGAAGACAATTCTAGCTTTTGATGCGTTTGAGAATGGAGTCTCGATGCCATTGGACCCTTACCTATGACTAGCAAACGAAATCCTTACTTCTTGACCGTAGTGGAATATTTTTCACGATGGGTAGAAGCCAAGATTGTCAAACAAAATAATAGTAAAGATATGGGAAAATTTGTTTATGAGTACATATGTTGCAAATTTGGTGTGCCACTAGAGCTACTTTCTGATAGAGGACCAGGATTTAGAGGAGAGTTGTTTGATTTCTTATGCAAAAATCTCAATATACAACATAGGTAGAATTCTCCCTATTATCCACAATGCAATGGTCTTAATAGAATGTTCAATGGAGAGTAGGTAAAGATTTTGGCAAAGATGACTCAGACACATGGGAAGACTTGGGATTCAGAGTTGCCTTGTGCGTTATGGGCCTACAGAATTGCTATCAAACGAGCACAGGATTTTCCCCATACCACTTGGTTTATGGCAAGGAAGCTTTGTTGCCGATTGAAGTGGAAATTCCTGCTCTCAAGTTGTTGTCATTGGAAGATGAGGAGCAAACAAATGCATGGCTACTAGATTTACAATGCTTGCAATTGGATAGAGTTTTAGCTTATGAGGAAGTGTCAAGGAAGGCTCATCTAAAAGCCAATGAGTGCATGGTGGATTAAAAAATTGGGAAGGGTGATTTGGGGTTGGGATACAATAGTATTTATACAATACCTTTCAGAAGAAATTTCAAATCAAATGGGAAGGTCCTTTTACTGTTGTAAACAAATTTGAAAATGGCATATATCAATTGACAGACTTAAATGATGCAAAGCATAAATATCATGTCAATGGTTATAGATTGAAGAAGTATCTAGCATGTTTGATGACAATTGTGACTGATGAAATGCTATGAATGGAAGGAGACAATGTCAAGACATTTGAAAATGTGGATGAGGTTTCTGGGGATGAAATGAAGCAGTTGTTCACCCTAGGAGCCTCTGCTTGTCATGAATGACTAAGCACGCTAGGCGGGATTAGCAAGCTATGTCAGGAATTTTTTGGATAAGCATAAAGTCATTGATTTGTGCTAAAAATCTTGCCCACTAACCTCGTGTATATATGTGTACATAGCCCTACGAGTTTTGGAAGTGACTATAAAAAATCATGTACAAAGGTATGATTTCTCCAAGCTTGAATGTTGATGTTTAAATTTGTTCAAGACTCCAAAATATGGTTTTTAATAAGTATTTTCATTCGTGCTTCATAGATTGTGAATCAGACTTCTACATCACGAGTTATGAGCATCCGAAGCGGGCACTCTCAACTTAGAAGGTAATCAGCAAGTGCATGCGAGAAGGGCAACTAGGCCAACTTGGGGGGGGGGGGGGGGGGGGTCTAAGATTATAAATGCTGAAGTTTTATATTTTTGGAGATAGGCGAGGTGATGGGCTTGAAGCCGTGTGTCACGGTGCATCATTCGGTGACCGGAGCAGCAAGGTATGCCTAGGGGAAAATTGTCCAAGAAGTCCTCTCGTGCTTTGGGAGAAGCTGTGAGTTTTTGGGGAAGTTGGGGAGCTTGGGAGATTTTCCATGTGGCATGGAAGTAATCCCACATGGGAAGAGAAAAGGGGAAAGTGGAGGGTACATATGGCAATTTGGGAGCCCATTATGGTGTATCAAAGGTGAGAGGAGCTCTCTCAAGGCTTGGCTATGGGGGCTTATGGGCTCATGGGGAAGGGGATGGCAAAATTTTCATTACACACCAGCTGCCCAGGCACCTGGCCACATTTTTTGTTCCCCGGACACTTGCCCCCACCCCATTCCTTGGTCAAAGGGTCACCGAGAGGTCATTTTTCACCCAAAAAAGGCCAAAATTGGACCAATTAAAAGGTGCCCAAGGAGAGAACCATGTCGGCTAAGAGGAGAGAGAAAATTCCTTGGGACAAGAGCCAGAATATCCCCCTTTTTGAATGGCTGCAATTCTTTGCAGACCTGCAAAAAACTTCTAGAGAGCTCATTTTTCAGCAAGAAAAAGGACACCTCCATGTTCGAGCGGCCGTAACTTCTTTGTTCTTCTCTGTTTTTTGCCTATGGATACTCTACGAACATCTCCACAAGAGGAGATTTGTCATGATGTCCTTTTTTTCTCATGATTTGGAGTGTGTTCGATTCTTCGAGGGTTTTTCATAAATCTCTACAGGTGTTTACTGCAGATGTTTTTGGTTGTGCAATAGTTCTTTGTTCCGATGGTGTAGCTCGTGCAAAGCTATAGGGGAATTTGTTTTCCTTCTTGTTTTCCCACTAACAACGTCTAATTCCCAATTGTAAGTAAATATGCAAACCACCTTCAAGAACCATGTATCCTGCTTCATTGTTACTTTTGGCATCAAGTTTCAGCCCTTGCTTCCTCATAAGCTTCCCTTGTGCATCATAAATAACAATGATTCCTGAAACAACATCATGACTTCTTTGATAAGAACCATCAAAGTATAATAATGAAGCATTAGGGATGGCAAGAGTCGCGACTTCCTTCTTTCACACCACCTCTTCTTTTACCAAAACCGGAGTATCCTTACAAGTGAGAAGGTTTGCCAGCGTAGCCCGAGTACTTTCATCCACCAAAAAGGTGAACTAAAACTCCTAAAGCTCTATAACTCATTTCATCACTATTTTTGATATATTTGAATTACCAAATAGCTGCAAAAGTAAAGAATAACTGGTGAGCAAGGTGAATGACTTTTGCAGCAAGTAGTGTCTGAATCATTTGCAAGCATAAATCATACTGGTCATCACCAATTTAATTTTTGGAAACAATCTTTCATGAGGAGTCTTTACTCTGCTAGCATAATGAACAGGCTTCATATACTGAGTTTCCTTCCCCCTTTGCAATAACATAGCCCCAATGGCATCATCTCCCACTGATGGGTTAGCATAAAACTCTTTTTACCAATTAGAAGCTTGCATAATGGGGATCGTACTCAAAACCTCTTTAACTCTGTCAAAAACCTCGTCACAATCATGAGATCATTCCAAGGGATCATTCTTGATTGTTTGCTGCAATGGATTTTATAGCTACGATGCCAAGGGTATTAAGCGAGACAGATATTTAACTTTCTGTAATATCCAACCTCCGACAAGTTTGGATCTTATTTGCAAAAAATTTACCGATCCCCACCTTTTGAAAGCTATGCCACATCAACAATTCTTACAAGGCCCATGTTTGAGTCCGAACTTTTCCTAATGTGACATGAAGACAAGGTATTGAGAGGCGGTAAGATTATCCAACGGTCTCTTATTAAGTTTAAGAACTATCCTTTTGAAGATGCTAGATGGATGCAAGGCATACAATTAAAGGATAACCTAAACCTTTTCAATGCTTACAATGCTTCCCTAGAGTAAGCAAATGTAAAATGAACAAAGTTTTTTGCCCGGGGAGGTCACCTAATGAAAATGTAACCTATCACGTGAGTTCAACAGAAGGGTATTTAAAGTTCTTAAAACTTACAGGAATATACAGAAGGGCATTATTTTTTCAAATTGGAAAAAAAACTTAGAGATTTTAAAAGAAAAGGGTACATTGTATTCCTTAAAAAATTCACAGATAAGGGGTTTTACAAACATGTCTTGAACGCACGTGATATGGTAGTTTTACACATAGTGAACCCCTCGAGGTTTTTTTGTCTTATAAGACTCTCTTTTTCTTTATTGTGCACAATGTTAAGAAGTATGCATGCTTAGAATCAAGTTTGTGGAGACGACATCTTCCAAACACCAAGTAGAACTTGTCACTCTACTATGGAAGATTGATAGGACTAATCCGCAGACATGCTTGTGGCAGCTTAGGCTCTCAAGCGCCAAATGGATTAGTCATCCATTATGGAAAGATGTCGTAGGGTAAGATAGGGATCCTCTACCAGCTAGAAAAATAAAAATAAATAGGCTTTATCTTCTCTACCCCATAGTTGAGGACAACTATGATTTCAAGAGAATGGTAATTTCATAATCACTAATATCTAATTCTCCTAAATGATTTTCTCATAATAAATTTATTATTTTATATGGGAAACTACCAGGGGAGAAAAAGATACAATATTGGTTAGGCTAGCAGACTGGCCACAGTAGGGATCCAAAGGAGAAAAAAAAGCACTACAAGAGGTACTTCACATTAGCGACGCTCGCAGTGCGATGCTTAAAAATGAAAATTCACGGCATTGCTATGGGCGTCGCTACAAGAGTCGCTAGTTTATTTGAAACATAGCGACCCTCATAGTGACGCCCATAGCGATGCGGACAGGGGTAAAAAATAAACTAAGAGCATCCAAAAACTCAAACCTCAGATCTGAGTTTTTGGCACTCAAGCAAGCAAAGAGGTAACCCACGCTCTCCCCTCTCTCTCTTTCTTCTCCACACACACACACTTACACGAGGAGAGGAAGGAGAGCCACATATGCTCCTTCCTTCTCCTCTCTCTCATGTTCCCTTCCCCTCTTTCTCTCTCTCTCTCTCCTCTCTCTCTCTCTCTCTCACACACACACACACACACATTGTGTTTTTGAGAGAGAGAGAGAGAGAGAGAGAGAGAGAGCACATGCATAAACAAAAAATACACACACACACACACATGCATAAACAAAGAATGCATACACACACACATTGAAAGAGGACAAGAGAGAGAGCGAGAGACAGAAAGATATAAAACAGAGAGAGAGAGGGAGAGAGAGAGAGAGAAGAGAGAAGAACAAGAAGAAGAAGAAGAGAGTTTTAACGTCATAGGAAACTATCCCAAGAGACCTTAAAGATCTAGCCGACGAGGAGTTGAACTCAAGACCTGTTATTCAAGAGGGAAATGGCATAACCAATCTACTACACTTGGGTGATAGAAATGTTATACCATTTTCCTCTTTTTATTGGCACACACACACACACACACACCCAAGAAGAAGAGTGTTTTAACATCATAGGAAACTATCCCAAGAGACCTTAAAGATCTAGCCAACGAGGAGTTGAACTCAAGACCTGTTATTCAAGATGGAAATGGCATAACCAATCTACCGCACGTGGATGATAGAAAGGTTATACCATTTTCCTCTTTTTATTGGCACACACACACACACCCACACACACACACCCAAGAAGAAGAGAGTTTTAACATCATAGGAAACTATCCCAAGAGACCTTAAAGATCTAGCCGAGGAGGAGTTGAACTCAAGACCTCTTATTCAAGAGGGAAATGGCATAGCCAATCTACGACACTTGGGTGATAGAAAGGTTATACCATCTTCCTCTTTTTATTGGCACACACACACACACCCACACATACACACACCCGAGGAGAAGAGAGTTTTAACGGCATAGGAAACTATCCCAAGAGATCTTAAAGATCTAGCTGACGAGGAGTTGAACTCAAGACCTGTTGAACAAAGAGAACGAGAGAGAGAATAAAAAACCAAAGAGAGAGGGGGGGAGAAGACGAAAGAGAGAGGTAAGGGGAGAAAACAAAGAGAGAAAGAGATTATGTTAAAATTTCAATTAGATGAGGTTAGATTACATTTAGCTTTATGTTTATGTTGAGTTTAAGATTATGTTAGATTTAAATTTAAATTAGATTAGATTTAGGTTTATTTAGGTTAGATTAGATTAGATTTAGGTTTATTTTGAGTTAGATTTACGTTAGATTAGATTTAGGTTTATTTACGTTAGATTTAGATTTAGGTTTATTTACGTTAGATTTAGATTTAGGTTATATTAAATTAGATTTAGGTTTATTTTGAGTTTAAGATTAAATTAGATCTAGATTTATGTTCAATGGACTAGCTTTTTTTAAGATTTAGGTTAGATTTTAGTGCATGTCAATGAAGGTGCGCTTTCCATGTCAATGAAGGTGCGCTCATGATGCTAAGCATTGTATGAAAAACACTTGCTCATATTATGAAAAACACTGAAAAAGACTCCGTTTTCCTACATAAGAAACTTTCATGTACTCACAACCTCCATAGTCCATACGGACCAGCAATTCCACCTGCATATTTGATTGTTGCTACCATACAATAAGTCGTCATGATCAGCCAATGGAAGAGCAAATTGAGTCTACACAGAAATTAGTGATGCAAGATGACGATTCCAAGGATCACACACACACACACACCACAGCCCGTCAAATCTAGAGTAAGAATTAAGTGCTTTGAGCATGCATCAGCTACATTGCAAGAATGGCGTACCTGCATGCTACAGACAAAGATCTACTATTAAGATGCTGTGAAATGCTATAGCTAGAGAAGAGGCAAAGGGGTTTTTTCCACTAAATGCACTATCATGTAGACGTGGGTGTGTAGATTTCTTGTACCCACAAATATAGGCATTGACCAATAAAGACGAGATGATAACCCGGTGGTTCTGATCTCTGTGCACCTCTAGACCGTGGTGTGTGGGGACTCGACATGACTAGAGAATGTGAGGTTGTTTACAGTGTGAACAAAGAGAGAGAGAGAGAGAGAGAGAGAGAGAGAGAATACGGAGGATGCCAATAGAAGATTAATTTTTTGTCCAGGTTATAAGGTTTTGACCCTCATTATGAGTAGTGACGAGGATGTGGGGCCGTCCAACCGAAACACCTATCTCTCAATTAGGATCTTATGTCCTTGTAATCAATGCAAGCATGATGTGCGACGGACAAGACATGTTTCTTTGCATCATGTTCGCGAATTTGGCGAGTTCGATCCATCTATTATAGATCGATTTGTTGCCAATTATAACTTGTCGGACTTTGACGCTAGCCAACAGGCAGCAATCTTGCAGCCCAATAGACGTGTTTGTGCAGGCGCTTTGGTCAAGCAGCATATGTGAGCCCACAAGATGTAGCCTCTGACAGCTCGGGGGATAATCATGCAGACCACATCCCCAAGGAGGCAATGTTTGAGCCTGAGATCGATGAAATGATCGAGATGATAATGGATTCAGAAAGGCTTATCTATGATGATATAAAAAGTGAAGCTGATGCACCATTTTATGATGGAGCACGTGTCTCTAGATTGAAGGTGCTCCTCGTTCTTCTCAACATGCAGACAAAGTTTGGATGGAGTGACACTAGCGTCACAACGCTTTTTAGGTGATCTATTACAATGAGTTTACTTTAAAAAAAAACTCTAGATGTATAATGATCTGATAGATTTTTACACGATTGTACCGCTTTTTTTTCGCTGTGTAGATTGCTCAAGGGGCACATACTGCCAGCTGATAATGTGATGTCAGATTCCATAGAGGAAGCAAGAAAGATCTTATGAAACATGGGGATGGATTACAATTCGATCCATGTTTGTCCTAACGACTGTATTCTTTTTAGAGAGGAATACATAGACATGGAGAAGTGTCCGAAATGTGATTCGGAGAGATATCGAGAAGATCTTCACGGAACAAAAATTCCACAAAAGGTTTTGCGAAATTTTCCTCTGCTTCCTCGCATCAAGCATTTCTTTGAATGTAAGTCCATGGCCGCCCTAGCATCATGGCGTGCTACAGATGGTGTGCTACAGATTCCTGCAGATTGCGTAGCCTGGAAACATATAGATGAAACATGGTCGGATTTTTCGGATGGTGTGCTAGAATAAATCTTCGGATGGTGTGCTACAGATTCCTACAGATTGCGTAGCCTGGAAACATATAGATGAAACATGGTCGGATTTTTCCAGGGAAGCTGAAAATTTGCACCTAGGCCTGTCTATGGATGGCGTTAATCCATTTGGTCAAAGATCAATATCTTATAGTGTATGGCCCGTTGTCATCGTCAACTACAACATTCCCCACTGTTGACTACGAAGAAGGGGCACCTATGGCTAAGCTTGATTGTGCCGCGGCAATATAAAGTGAAGAATATGGATGTGTATCTTCGTCCACTATTGGAGGATCTACAACAATTGTAGATTGGCATAGAAGTGGTGGATATGAGTCGACACACAAGTTGACGGAATGCTTTGATCAGAGGCATCGAATGTGGACCATGCATGACTATCTCGGACTAACAGAATGCTCAGGTGACTTACACTTAAACTCAAACACTGTAAATCTTGGTTTTTCTCAAGCTTATCTATTATCATGAGTATACATGCAGGGCTTCAAACAAGCGGATACAGAGCATGTGTCACATGTGGACCTAGACTGAATGCACATCGGGCATCCTCATTGAAGAAGCAAATCTACGAAGGTCATCAAGCGTATCTTCTAGAGAATCATGTGTTACGCGATGGATTTTTGGGAAGAGAGCCACCGAGGATGTCTACACAAGCATGGTTAGAGTAGAAGGAGATGATGTGATGTTATGGTTCCCCCAAGGATGAAGAGACTCTCTCTATGGTACGAGTTACCATATTGGCCCCGACCCATGATCAATCACTTGCTCAATCCAATGCACATATTCAAGAATGTGGGTAATCTGCTATGGGAATGTCTGATCGACAAGAAAGATACTTTGGGAGCTAGGGTTGACCTTAGAAATGTGGATCGTATGGAGAAATATTGGCCGCAGACAACATCCGATGGATCGATAAAACTCCCTAAGGTGCCATGGATTTTCACAGGAGCCCAAGAATGCAAAGTAAAAGAGACCATTTGATATGTGTGGACCCCCATTGGCGTAATTCACTCGCTTCGAACGTGTTTTACTAAAGAAGGAAAGCTGACCGGTTTGAAGTCACATGACTGGCATAAAATGTGTCAGGTATGTTCATTGTGAAATATCTCATAGTGGGAATTGTGTAACAAATTTGTGTGTGGACTTTAATATCATTGCTGCACGTGTTTTGCAGTTTATGTTACCGGTGGCCATTGAGGGATGTTTGTCTCTTGACGGCCGTAACACAATCTACAAACTTGCGAAGTTGGTGCAATGGATCTCACTAAAGGAAATCAACATAGACTCCATACCATTTGCCAAACTAAACACTACGGAGGTTGTGTGCATCTTTGAGAAACACTTTCCTACTACCATGCTAACCATTCAGGTGCATCTTCTTGTTTACATAGTTGATGAGGTGGAAATAGATGGCATAGTACATTCCAGATGGATGTTTTTTTTAGAACGATTCATAAAAACGCTCAAGGGATATGTGCGTTAGAAGGCATGTCTGGAGGGTAGCATGGCAGAAGGTTGCTGGTATCAGAGTCCCTGGTGTACATTGGAGACTGGCTAGACGGATTTGATAAAGCCCAGGACAGGCTATGGCGAACCATAGATGATGAGCGCATATCTGGGATTGTCATGTGCAATCTCGGTGTTGAGAAAGAAGATGATGGAAGATCTAGAGGCTAAAATCAACCAATTTTGCATGCTTCACAATCCAGTGATGCAAAAGTGGATTTCACAATATGAGGATGCAAAGCAAGAGCGACAAAGGGCACGAATCGAGTGGAGACGGGAAGACAACCACCGATGCACTATCCGACAGGTCTAGAGAGCCTACCAACATTCATGAGCTTAAGATGGTTGCACAACCAATTGAAAAGCGCACAACAATGCAGTGAATAAGTGACTGAGGAGGAGTGGAGTACTCTCGAGGTTGCACGACCAAGGTAAGTTTTACTTTTGTGCTGGACCAAAAAGCCCAATTTTCAACAAATCGTCCTCACCTTGAATGTAATCCTGGTGCTATTTGCTCAGGTGCCCCTTTGGTTGAAGCTCACATTTTTAACCTTTCATCATGATAGAGTCAAGTGTGTCCACATTTTACAAGAGGGTAGCATGTATGATAGTTTCTTCAAGCTATATCTTGCCCATCAGGTAGGAGGTCCGTATTTGTGTCAATGGAGTTGCGAGCCTTTGCGACCAACTTGTGACAAATTATCTTCACAAGCTCTCTCACTTTGCCTTTGCACACCTTCAAGACTAATATGATACCCAACGGAAAGAGGGAGAGAAATTATAATCTCCGTTATTGCCTCTAGCATTATCACGCAATGATTTAGAGACAAAATCTACAAATTTGATAATTTTTTTCCATTTTCTTCAAAAATTTACCAAGCATGAATTTGTTATTTTTCATTAAAATTTTATATTAAAAATAAAGAGATATATTATCATTAAATCAATTAGAGCCACTTGATTTTCATTCTTTACAAAAATGAAGATTGTGTGTGTGTGTGTGTGTGTGTGTGTGTGTGTGTGTGGTGTGTGTGTGTGTGAGAGAGAGAGAGAGAGGAGAGAGAGAGAGAGAGAGAGAGAGAGAGAGAGAGAGAGAGAGAGAGAGAGAGAGAGGTATGAAGGAAAGAGACGACAAAACATTTTCATAGAGTAAATTATACAAAATATTTATAAATCATCATCCAAAAGATCTATCCAAATAGCTTGATCTAAATCTAAACTCTTGGCTCCTAAATCAGTAAGAGAGAAATCAAATTCTCATTTGTGAATGTGTTGGCTTCATGATCTTACATCTCATCATGGCAATCATCCTCACTGAGAATGGCAACACTAGGAATTGAATCATTGATCTCTCTGTCCATTGTCTCCCCCTCATTCAAAGTAGTAGGTGGCAGAGGTTTCAAGATGGTCTCTACTTCATTAATGCAAATGATGGTTCTTCTCGAGGTGTTATAAGAAATATTAAGCAAAGTTTTTGTTGATGTATTGATGGGATAGAGAGGACGTATAGAAGAGACATCCAAAGTGAGTGGCATTGGTATTATGTTACCAGCAAATAAAGGTAAAGAAAGTTTACACTCACTTCGTCAATATTGTGTGGCAAAACTAAGTTGTCATGCCTCCCCGTGTGATAGACACTAGAGTCCACCATGTAGAGCCGTTTCTGATGCCGTCTACACAAATTTGCAAACCGCTTGCACTTACGGATGAAAATATGAAAGGTTCTAAAATTGACCTTTAGTATCCTTTCAATAGTCCCACAATATCTAGATTCATTTGTGCCAAAGTTGCGCATGATGCCACAATCCATGGTGGTTCGATGCTCATCAATGTGGCGTGTAGAAAAGTGTTGACCCTTTGACCACATAAAGTTAAAGGAAAGGTACTATAAAATAGAAAACATCATACAATCACTTACAAAGATAAAATCAAGAAAAAACTATGCAATATGGTTTAAGCATATGAGTACTATACCTTTGGTACGCAACCTCGTGCATACTCCTATTCTTTTTTGGTTTTTTGCAGATCGCCGCGACGGACGTCCATAGCATAGCTCTCACGCATCAACATTAAATATCAATACAGGGAAGCGACCTGGATAAGGCATGGAAACTCACTAGGGATGTCATTCCTAATGAAGTGAACTCGATGAGATGCAGCTACTAACTCTGCAAGAAAATCGTGCGCATTAAAGCCAAGCAATCTGCCTATGTCCTTCTACACAGCTCTACAGTCATCACGGCCGTTTACCATGCAAATCATGTCGGATTGCATGAAACTTGAAGGGGAGATACAGGGGACTATTTAGAACCTATCCTATCACTCTCATAGCATTCTGGAGAGGTACAAAGATAACGATTGTTCATCCCAAAGTCAACAAAAACAGTGAACATGTGATCCCAAAGGGTCGTTTTAGGGTCCCTAAAGCCTCTCCTAGGGTCAAAACAATATAAAATATGCATATAATCACTTAAAACAGCGATTTAAGACTCCAAACACGTAGTTGAAAACCTACACCAAATCTTGAATGAGTACACTTGAATGGAAGAGCAAAGTAAGAGAAACACAATGCAATAAACGAATCTGAATTTGGATTACCGTAGCCACAGTAGCGAAGATTACAAGTTGGAGCAAGAGGAAGCTCTGAAACGTACATTGTCTTCTCAGTTTTGTTATAAAAAAAGATAATGTTCAAACTTACAAAACTTGACCTTTATAGTTTAGGTCTGTACAAATGGCTTGTCCGACCAAAAGCTCCTAAACTTCTAGCTGGCTCTCTAATATACAATTGCTCCCAGGAAAATAATCATAAATTCTTTTACAAGTTCTCGGCTTAGAGATGCTCTCTTACAAAATAATTTGCAAGGAATTCCCACAAAAATGTGACTCTTTCTCTGGAGACCATCGATTTGTCCGCCAAACACTCCCCCCCTTCCTTATCCTTGCACGTCCTTGTGCATGTTCAGAGCTTTGGTCGTTGATGGGGCTCCAAGGAGGCAAGTGTCGCAGAAAAGCTTTGCGTGCGGAGCTGTCTGAAAGGATTTTCACTTAATGTGTGTTGGTATGTTACGTACCATGCCTTGAGGTCCTTCGCCATAGGATGAAAGATTCTTGAGTCGATTTTGAAAAAACATGTGATGAAGGCCTCCTAGAATGTCTGTAATTAATGTGATGGTAGGTACATGAGTCTTGAGTACATTGCCATCAAAATATGTCGTGGCACTGAATCTTGGAGATTCCATCAGATCCCTCTATGCCCTTCAAGGAACAGGTTCCACGGATGATCGTCGCCTTTAGTTTCTTTGAACACCTGGATGCAGGTGGCGATCATCTGGGCTATCTTTACCAGCATCTGACAGGCCACATCTGGGACATCCCGCAGCAAGGTGATTTTTGAATTCAGAGTGTTGACTAAATACGCTATTGTAGGAGGATTTTGCGCTATCACGACTGGGTAGTTCAGCTTTTGCTGCCTCGAGCCTTTCCATGTGGCAAACTCCTTCCATGTGCGTCTTCTAGGTACTGGGCATAACGTAGGATCTATTTGAATGTGCTGAGGAGCGTTGTGGAAGTTGGTTAGATCCTGTGGCCGCTTGTCCAGCCACTTCTTCCTCCTCTTTGGGTGGTCGTCTATGAGTACCTGTGCTTCTTCAGCTATTAGCGCTACACCTTCGTCTATGAGTACCTATGCTTCTTCAGCTGTTAGTGCTACACCTTCGTAACCCTCGTCTTTGTTTTGTGGCAGGGTCAGCCACATCTTCTCCTCCCATAGGATTGCTTCCTGGCATATCATGGGAAAAGGTAGGTACTCATGGCCAAACCCTCCACCTGCTCTTCTGGTTGTAACAAACGCTAGGGCCGCTGACTTCATTATCTTCTTTTCGTATATCATGTAATATTTTGTTGGTCCCTCTGGCATGTCCTTGATGGTCCGAGTTAGACCATCCTTATCTCCAGATTTTCCTCTGTTGATCCTTGCTCTTGTTCTCCTTGGTGTGATGTTTCAGGCAAGTCAGGCATTTCTTGTCCTGACAATAGTTGCGGTTGCACTTGGGCTTCCTCTGTTCTGATTTGGGGTTGAGAACTCAATGCTTCTTTCACTTTCAGAAATGTGTCACTGATCTCCTTCTGAGTCTCTAACTCGGCCCTTTCTTGTGCGAGTTGTTGCTCCAACTCTTTTACTTTTTGCTCGTAGGCCGCCATCTGGGCCATCGTTCCCGATAAGAGCAGCTATCTTTGAAGTTTTTCTTGCTCTAGCTCTCCTTTCACAGCGCTGCAAGGGTGTTCACTGCTGCATCATTGTCTGATGAGGAGACCAATGCTCTAGCAGGTTCTTGGTTCGCCATTAAGGTTGTTAAAGTACTTTTGACATGAGGTATGAGTTGTTAACCCTCTGGAACCTTGCATTTTCGTAATCGAGCTGCTCCATTTCTTTCATTACCCTTGCTCTCAAATCCTGGCATTCCTTTTCTCGAATGTCAACTCCGTCCCAACATCCACCAGATCTTTGATCAGAGACTGAGCCTATTGTCGCTCAGTGTCTCTTTCCTGCGTTGTGAGCTCTAGTTGTGCTCGCAAGCTCTCTAGCTCCTCTTGCCCAAATTTTTGCATGTTTTGAGCCTTCTGTACCAGCCTTTCCTTTTCTTCTAGCACCACATGCTGGCATCAAAACTGTTTTTCCAGATCTTGCAAGGTTTTTCTGTAGTCAAATTCAGCCATAACCTGACAGGCTTTTGGTACCCCTATGCTTCAGTAGGGGGCAAAGAATCTTTGTGTGCAGATGATGGAGGAGGAGGTGGTGGGTTTTTGGGTTTGAGAGGAGGAAGGAGGAGGAGGAGTGATGCATCTTTGGCGTGAAGGACGAGGTGAGGCTGCTGTCGACATTCTTT
>NW_028221505.1:0-45090 GCF_014529385.1 Adiantum capillus-veneris
GATCCTGCATGTGTGGATGAAAGACTTTTTTGATTTTGTAGTATCTGCAGGAGCTACTGAAATGTTTCGACAAGGTCTCTTCAATCTTCAATGCCCCATTCATTCTAAATGCCCTTATAGCTCAACACAATGATTTCCTCAAGTCTAAAAGAGACTAGTTTGAGCTTGAGGTCCACAAGGGTAGGGTGGTTCTTGCTGACATGGTGGTGGTGCACTTAAAAGATTGTGATACCACAAGACGGTCATACAAGAAAACTATCAACTGGCTATTATCTATAGACCCTCCACGGTGTCCTATGCACGAACGAGATTGCAAGATAATTAAAGAATCCTTTGGGTTCCTTCTATTCTTAAATTCTCTATTTGCTAGTCTATTGAAAGATCCTTCAGAGGTAATGGATGAGGAGATATACCACTTGATGAACAAGATGATGAGGACTTGGAGTCCAATGAGGTTCGTGAGATTGAGGAGGATATTAATCTTGAGGCAGAGGCTAAAGAGGTGCAACAAAGCAAAATACTTATAGTTAAAACATCTGATATCAAACTACCTTAGATGTCATCTGTCTCTGGCTTTAATGAGAAACAAGCCACATTGATGCTTCCGGGACTGCCAGACTTCAATTTTGGTGAGAGATCTTACATTTTCCTCCATGACATTCAAAGTATATTTCTTTAAGGGACTTTGCACTTGCAACACTCTCCAAATTTCAAGAGGGGAGGAGTGGATTTGTATCTGATGACAGCAGTGACTGAAGTCGCGGAGCGGAGCGTAGATCCACACACACACACACACACACACACACACACACCACAGATACACAAAGAGCTTACGCAGTACGTAGAGAATCTTTGAAGGGTTATATCCCAAAACCTTATTATCCACAAAAGTATAGTGAGTATATACAAAGAGTTAGTGATAAGTGAGTTAGGCGGGCGGCCGGCCATATCCGTATAAGAGGCCACTTGGGCTTTAATCCTAACAACCTCCCACTTAAAGGCCAATGTGGCACTTTAAGTAACTGTAAATCTATGAAACATAAATGTACAAATATTTACATGGCTGCCATCTATCCGATGCCCAATAACTCACGACAATGCACAAAGCCCTCTCCTGGAAGTCCCTTTGTGAGTAGATTCAGCAAGATTTTCCTTGGTGTGGATCTTCAGCAGTTGTATCTGCTTGTCTTCAAGTACTTCCCTAATGAAGTGATATTTCACATCAATATGCTTAGTTTTCGAATGGAACACTGGATTCTTTGCCAAGTGTATAGCACTTTGACTATCACAATATAAACTCTGGCATATCTACTTTGATTCCAAGTCTGCTACCAATCTACCAAGCCAAATAGCTTCTTTGCATGCCTCATTTGCAGCAACACACTTAGCTTCTAGTAGCTTCTTAGTAAAGACATAGCCTGATGTAGATCTCCTCTTATCCAAGTCTCCTGCATAATCTGAGTCAGTGTATCCTCTGACACTCAAATCCTGACTACCATAGCATATGCGCATACTCTTTGTATGTTTTAAGTATCTCATGATACCTTTCACTGCCTCCCAATGTTTCTTTCCGGATTTGACATATATTTGCTAACACTCCCACTGCAAATGCAATATCCGGACGTGTAGCAATCATTGCATACATCAAACTACCCACCGCAGACGCATATGGAATCTTATCCATTTCAGCCTTTTCTTCCTCAGACACAGGACAATCTTGTTTGCTAAGTTTCACATATGGTGGCAATGGAACACTCAATGCCTTTCCTGCTCCATATTGAAACGTTGCAAAACCTTGTCAATATACTCTGTTTGAGATGACCAAATCAACTTCTTTGATCTGTCTCTCTCAATGCGCATACCAAGTATATGACTTGCCTCACCCATGTCTTTCATGTCAAACGATTTTTCCATCTTTGACTTCAAAGCTGAAATTTCTTCCAAGTGTTTGCCAGCAATCAACATGTCATCCACATACAAAATAAGGATCAACCAACTGCCATCCTTAGCCTTCTTTGTATATATACAGTGATCGAACTCAATACGTTTGTAGCCTTGAGAAAGCATAAACTTGTGGAACTTATGGTACTATGCCCTCGGTGATTGTTTTAAGCCATAAAGACTCTTTAACAACTGACATACCAAATCTTCCTTGCCTTTCTCAACAAACCCTTCTGGCTACTGCATGTAAATTTCCACATCTAAATCACCATGCAAGAACCTTGTTTGACATCCATTGGTGCAACAACAAATCCAATATGGCAACCAATGCAAGAAAGCATCTCAATGTAGTCATCTTGACCACTGGAGAGAAGACTTCATCAAAGTCAATGCCTTGTTCTTGCCTAAAGACCTTGGCAACAAGCCTTGCTTTGTACTTTGGCTGACTATCATGAGCAGTGGTCTTATACCTGTAAACCCATTTACAAGGTAGAGCCTTTTTGCCATGTGGTAATTTAACTAGCTTCCATGTCTGGTTTTTATGCAGAGTTGTCATCTCTGACTGCATGGCCAACTGCCATTTTTTCGAGTCAACCACTTGTAATGCTTCCTTGTAACAAGATGGTTCTCCGCAATCTGTGAGCATGACATAATTTAGAGATGGCACATAAAGATCAGGTGGTTTTAGAGACACGCTCAGAACATCTCACCACAAGTGATTCTGCCTCTCTAGCCACTATAGGCTGTTCTTGAGCCTGACCGTGCTGTCTTGGTGTGCTAGCACTAGGTCCATCTTCCCTGAAGACAACTCTTCTGATCTCCTCTGTCTTCTCTGGCTTAGCGTGAAACTTGGCTTCAAGGAAAGGCACATCATTGCTATGAATAACTTTTCTGGACTCAGGATCCCAAAGCCGGTAACCCATCTCGCCCGATTCTCTGTAGCCAAGAAATATACACTTCTTGCTCTTTGGTTATAACTTATTCCTGAACTCCTTAGGAATATGGCTATAAGCTTCACAACCAAAGACTCTGAGATGCTTATAAGAAGGTGCCTTGCCTGTCCATAGCATCTCGGCCACTTCACTCTTATCGATAACCCTACTAGGAGACCTTTTGATTAAATGGACTACTGTAACCACTGCTTCTTCCCAAAATCCATCAGGAAACTCAGCATTTGACAACATGCTTCTGACCTTCTCTTGTATGGTCCTATTCATACGTTATGCAACCCCATTATGTGAAGGATTATATGGTGCAGTAAGTTCTCGCTTAATCCCTTTTGCTTCACAAAAGTCTTGAACAGCTTTGGAAACATACTCTCCACCATTGTCAGTTCTCAAGCACTTCAGCTTCTGACCACTCTGATTCTCCACAAGCTGCAAGAATGTCTTAAAGACTTTGAGAACCTCATCCTTGTGCTTCAAGAAGTAAACCCATACTTTGCGAGAATAGTCATCTATGAATGTACAAAAGTACGATGCTCCCCCTAGTGACAAACTAGACATTGGTCCGCATAGATCACTGTGCACAAGAGCTAACCGTTCGTCCCTACGATTCCTCTTTGATCTGTGCGGTTCCTGTTTTGCTTACCATAAACACAATGCTCACAAAACTCAAAATCTTGAAATGAAAAGCCAAGAAAATAACCATAATGAGAAAGTATTTCCACTCCTCTTTTTGACATATGTCCCAGCCTACGATGCCACAGTGACACACTTGGCTGCTCAATCACATTAATTACATGGTTTTTAACCTCTGAAACATGTAAAGTGTACAGAGTTCCTAACTTGCTACCATGTGCTATAGTCATTGAACCTTTGGAGATCTTCCAAGTGTTGTTCCCAAAAACTGTCACAAAACCCGCATCATCCAACTTCCCTGTACTGATCAAGCTCTTTCGGATTGTTGGAACATGTCTGACATTCTTGAGCCATAAAGAAGAGCATTCTGAAACTTCAACTGCACATCTCCCACTCCAAGTATGTCACAAACCTGCTCATTGCCAAGTCTGAAATAATCTTTAGTAGCCACATATGATGTAAACCACTCTTTGTGCGAAGAAACGTGTAAAGATGCTTCTGAGTCAATAATACAATCACTCATAGCATGTCCATCCTCTGCAGTCAAGAAAACAAAATCAAGATTTCTTGTGAGGAAGATGTCACCAGCTACTATACCAGAATCACTGTCTAAACCAGATCCTGTGACATTCACCTCTTCAATCTTCACTGAACTCTTCTTTTCATATTGCTCAGAACTCTTTGTTTTCCATTTTTCTTGTTTCCACTTCGTACAGTCTCGCTTCATGTGACCCTTCTTGCCACAATGGTAGCATTCTATGTCATCCTTTGACTTTGAGTCACGAGACTTACTTCGGTTTTGTGCCTTCTTACCCTTCTTCTCTTTAGACTGTTGTCTCCCTCGAACAACCAAAGCACTATTGCCTTTGCCTTTGTCAATGTTCTTCCTGTTCACTTCCTCTGTGAGCAAGTTGCCTTCTACATTGGCACTTGTAAGACCTTCTGGCGCGGCAGAATTACTTAACGCTGTACGAAAAGTATCCCAACTGTCTGGCAAAGTGATTAAGAGAAACATAGCCTTCACGAAATCTGGAAAGACTATCTCCTATGTTGTTAACTGGCTGAAAATTGTGTGAAATTCATTGAGATGATTTGACATGGCTGTCCCTTCCTTCATCTTCAAATCCACCAATTTCTTGAGCCAGTAAATCTGAGAAGCAGCACTTTGTTTCTCGTACATACCACATAGCTTTTGCCATACGCCATACGCTGTAGTCTCTTCTGCTACGTTAAAGTAAACATTTTTTTGCCAGTGTCAGCATGATTGTGGAACAAGCTAACTCGTCAAGCTCTTCCCACTCATCTTCAGCCATACCTTCTGGTCTCTCCCCTTTGAGCTTCAGTGGCTTCACTTGTTTTTTCTGCACCAAAACCTACCAAATCTGCTTCTTCCAGAATGGAAAGTTTGTGCCATCCAGCTTCTTTATATTGTAAAGAGTCTCACTTTGAGAAGATGCCATATCTGCCAAACTGTTTACTTCTGGGAAAAATCCGACAAAGTTTCCCCTGTAAACATGCCTCTATACATATAAACAAGCTATAAACAACAAGCTGAACACCTTTTTCAAGAACTGTCAGTATTTTGAAAAATTTTGACAGAGTCTCCCCTGTAAACTGAGCTCTGGAAACCAAAAGATAACTCAAAAACAACCATAAATAGCTGACCAATGACAAATCTAAAAAATCTCTGTAATATGTTGTCCTGTATGCATACATTGTCTCCTGTCTGGGCGATCACAGAACCTGTATCTGTCTCAAGACTGAACCCTGAACAATGCCTCAACGGCCTGACGCATAAGATGCAATCCAATGTCTACACAAAGTCATACATCCTATGGGATAAAAGTCGCCGAAGAGGATGCGTGTAGAGGGGAACTCCAACAACCTAATCCACCTCACACTGGGTAACCCAGCCCCCAGTGCTTGGCTTCAAAATACCTCACACAGGACCCTCTCAGATGGCTCAACAAATTGCCCAGAACTAGCATACATCCTACAATAGACCAATCACTGTCCTATGACCGCTGCGACGGTCTGTCTGCTAGCGTGACTCACAACTAGCAAACCCCAATCACAGTACATCAATCTGCAATACATGCCAGTAGTGTCAAGCCGTCGTATAGCCACACCTCCCCTGGAACCTGGCAAGCACAAGAAGTAGCAATGCAGACTGCAATATATATATCTGATGATATATATGTGTACCTGCTCTATAGATGATTCTTTGAAGACTAATAAGTGATGTATGTGGATGCCAATATTGATGTCGACCACCTCCTGCTTGCCAATCTACAAAAGACAGGTTTCTTTGCGGCTCAAACATATCTTCTGATGTAGTGCTCAGAACGAATTTCTGAGGGCATAAACAGCTTCAAAAGGGGGTAAAACCCCAAGTCACCTACTGGAAATACTCCCGGAACGCCGAGTGTGAATTTCCAAGCTCCGGATCCAGAATCTGCATGAAAAGTGTCGCGCGCGCGATCACGCAAACCGCACTGAACCAAGTTCTGATACAATTGAAGTCGCGGAGTGGAGCGTAGATCGACTCACACACACACACACACACACACACACACACACACACACACACACACACACACACACACACACACACACACAACACACACACACACACACAGATACACAGAGAGCTTACACAGTACGCAAAGAATCGTTGAAGGGTTATATCCCAAAACCTTATTATCCACAAAAGTATAAGTGAGTATATACAAAGAGTTAGTGATAAGTGAGTTAGGCGGCCGGCCGGCCATATCCGTATAAGAGGCCACTTGGGCTTTAATCCCAACAGTGACGACGAGGCAATGGAAACCTCTAGTAACCCGATGGAGTGCCTCAAACTTTGCTTTGACAAGGCAAAAAAGTATAGAAGACACTCCCAGATGAGGCCACATTCCAAGCTATTAGAACAACCTCACGCCATCCCGCACACGGGTCCACAAGGTCAATGGACCTATGGAAGGATGACTTATATATGCAAGATGAGAGCTACATGGTAAGCCCCCCCCCCCACAAAATAAAAAATAAAAAAGCTAGCTATCACTATCTTTCTCTAACTCATTCTTTTATGTACAATCATGGATTGCTGAAAAGAATGACTTTCTTCACCGTCAGACAAGAGAGTATCATGGGAGGGATGCAACACTAGGACAATACCTTCCCAAACTCTGTAAGGTACCCATACTAGTACTTCACAATGGAATGTCCCAAGAGGGAAGTACTGCAACATTCGCCCTCAAGACGCTCTCACGCTTCCTAGGTGGACCAATGCTACCACAAAATGTAGACAAAGTTATCCTCGTCGATAAAGTTTTTGCTACAGAATGTTTTGGATACTGTCCGGGGTACACTGGTGGTCATGTAGCCTATTATTACAAATACACTGCAATGGCACTCACTTTGGGAAACAAAACCCAAATGAACTATTAGATTATGGCAAACACTTAATGATGTGATACAAGGGTAATATGCCAAAAGATATCCACAATCTGTCATCAAGTTGAGAGGCTTGTGACTTGTATTGTAGCTCATTAGGCATCTTTTGTACATGTTACCTAAAACACAATCTCTTGATCCACCTATGGTAATCATATTGCATTGTCTCTCTCCACTTTCTATGGCCTTCACGAGCACTGGAGTTGTTGAATGCCTCTACTTGTTTCCGTTTCTTTTGTTGCAAATGCCTAATCTCTCGTGTTGTTGCCAAACAGTCTAATACATATTTTTGCTGCCGATGAAGAATTCTGCGATAAAACCATTGGAACAACTCTTTCAAACTATTTGCCTTATCTCAAAAGCCTCCATGATGTGTGTGTCTAAAATATGCATTCCTGGTCATGTAATGAGACTTTTCAACCCTTGGGTATTCCATATGTCTGGGTTCCCATACTTTTGAATGAAGTATGGTAAGTGATTGAAAATGATGTACTACGTATAAAACAAGTTGTCAGGAATTTTAAACAACCTTTTAGCCCTTATCATTTAAAGGGTTCGTTAACAATACCATGTAATGAATAATCTGAGTTTCAGTCCAAGCTGACCTAAATGCTTTCTTTAGTAGCTGAAGGTTCTCCATTTGTTTAGATCATTTTGTGTGTCCACTCATCTTTGTCACACATCTGAAAGAGAACATCGATGGAACGCCACACTTCACCCTTGGCATTGTGAGTTGTGGGTTCCTGCATTACAAGTTGTGGGTTCCTGGTCCTTCACTGCCATATGGAGATTTTTCCATTGCTGAAACTCAATTTTGCTGACATAAGTAGACTGATATATCCTTCCACGCTTGGTTAGCTTCTTATTTTTTACGCCTGTTGGCTTTGATAAAAAACAGTGTGCCTTGACCCCACCAATAGATGGTTTGCAAGGTACATATTTATCATTGGTTGACCTCTTCTCGTCCCGCTGGATTTTCACATTGCCCCCATGGAGACCCATCTCTGACAAAACTAGTTCAAGCGCCGCTACGGCAACCTTCTGTTCTTTTGAGTTCTTGATTTTCCAAGAAAACCCAATGTATAGATACACCAACTTCTCCACAATTCTGTAAAGAGCATGCATTGTACAAATGTGGGCATGGGCAAGGAATATCTAGAACTGGGTGGAAATTAGGATCCTCATTGTCGCGAGTAGGTGACTTTCTCCACCATTTTGGGTCCATCGTCTTTGCAAGCCCCATACAATACAAGCATAGAGCCTTACCATAGCACCCATTCCACAATTATACATACACTTCAGTGTTTTGAGGTCACCTGCACCCTTCCTTGACTCATTTGTTTGTCAATGATATCAGGGATAGGGGTTTGATGGAACACCCAATATAAAATGTCGTTGTCTTCTTTCTTTACCTTCAAGATTAAATCTGCATGAGACGTTAAAGTACATCTAAACTTAATCTCAAGAGGGCTCACCAAAGCTGAAGAGGAAGTGGAAATGGAATATCTGAAAAGCACCAAGCCACCATATGTTTGTTTTTTTGATTGAACACTGAAGTATGAACGATCATCACTGGGCATTTTGAAAGAGCCCTATTCATCAATGTTATTGTGACTCGTTCTAGCTTCAAAACAAAATGCAGAACGCCACCTGTCTCTTCAAATGTTACATTGTAGAACTCAATCATTTTAGTTTGCAAGTTGATCCTTGAGATCTATAAATACCATCAATATGAAAGGGACATCCAATGAAATCTGTCTGTGCATGGTTGAGTTAAAGTCTCTCTTTCCAGACACTTGTTGTTGCTAGTAGAAGTTTAGACTTTATTACATTCTTCACAAAAATGGAGGAGATAGACTGTTGAATAGCTGAGTACCCTCTCTTACTCACACCAAAGGAGTCAAGTGTGCCATGTATTTCACTTGCAGGCACTGCACTCTTTGTAATAAAATGGTCAACAACATCCCGCTGCAAAACCTTATACTTTTTTTCATGCATTATATCCTTTGAGAGACCACTTGTTATCAAAGGCTTCAACTGCTTTCCTACATTCACCTTTGGATCTATGTTTTCTTTGTCTAGATATATAGCATGTCTACATAGAAAATAAACAGACATAAGAAAATACAATGTATAAACTAAAAGGTTCACAATCCTGACCTCAATGCTTTTATTCTTTTCTTGAGACCTCCAAAGCCAACCTTCAAGGTTTCAAGATTTTGTAGTCTCTTCTTTCGCACACGAGCACCTAAGCTTGTATCTTTCCTTTGTAAGTTACACACTTTTTCTTGCAATATCTGTATTTCTTGTGCGCGTTGTAAAAGGGTTTTTTGGTCCTCACAATGCAAAGTAGAAAGTCGTAAAATCTCATTTGCTTGATGGTGAACCATGCTTTTTTGAATTTCTAATTTCCCAGTTAGAGCTTTGCAGTAGCCAAGTAAACCATTCTGTCTGTCACCTGCAAAGGTCAATAAAGTAGTCGGATTTACAAATACACGGGAGACATTGGTCATAGGATTCAAAGGATAGAGGGAGCCATTTGTCCATAAATCTATGTGTTTCGCTCCTTCTACTCTGAGTCTTGCTTTCTCCGTTTGTGTTACTATTGTGTTGTTTTACTTCGCTTGCATAGAGGCTCCTATTCAAGACTCAAATCAACATGTAGATTATATTTATGACGTTTAGTGAGAAGGTTTGAGGTGGTGGATGAAGAAGCCATGAATACACAGTCAAGAAAATCAAGAAATGAAAGAGTTATAGCACCATTACTCCCTAGACTACCTACTGCATACATCGTATGGAAAAGAAATTCCTTCCTATATGATGAGGTGCATTCAATATAACTGAAAAGGGACACTCTATCAACTATTACGGCCGTTATTACTCTATGAAAAGAATCCACTTCGAAGTACACTTTTTGAATGGTTGATGAGGACACCTTTTTCTTATCACATCAATTTTCTAGAGAGAGAATGCAAAAAATTGTATTTTCTTAGAAAGCCCTCCAAATGACCTCCCAAATTCCCTAATGTCTATCACACCAACCCTAGAAGGGGTTTCCATAATGAAAATTCGAAATATGACCTATAAATTGAAACTTTGGCCAACCTATACATGAGCTACACATACCACAATTTGGACTAGGACATGCAATAGCTGAAAATGAGTGTCTTGCTTGGGAGGTCTTCGTGCACTTTATAGCACATCTTTTGACCAACCGACGTGCCCATGACCCTCAAAACAAGAAGTTCCTACCTAAGAAAGTGGGTGGAAGTGAAAGTTTAAGGGAGGCTTGTGGAGGGAAAGGTGGAGCCTTCATCCCACATGCCTCATTCACCCCTTGGAGGAGTAGGGTATATATATAGAGAGGCCTTCACTATAGCTCTCACCAAAGAGGAGGCTATAACCAAGACCAAGGGCAGGGACAGGGCCATTGGTGTCTGCCTTTTTTCCACCTATCCAAGGGCTAGTTGAATTAATTTTTTTCATGTGGCTTTTTTTTGAAAAGTTTTAAACCTTCTCTTTTCTTTTAAGCTAGATTGAACTTGAAGTAGAAGTTAAACTCAGAAGTTAGAACTGATCACACAAAACATAATTAACTAACTGCGTAATTTTTTAGAGCACTAAACTAAACAAAATGCTATAGTTTGTGAGCTAAACTAAAATAGAGCTACAAACTAAACCTATTGCAAAACCAAAAACCAAAACTCGACACACAGAACACAGACATGTATTCAAACACAGACATGTACTAAGGTAACATGAAGTTAACAAGGCATCACTAAATACTCATAATGACCAAGCCTTGCCTTGAAACATTGTTAGAGGCTTGGACAGTCCAAGTAAGAAATCAATACACAAATGCTTGGACACTCTAGGCGAGAAATCGATAGCAACACATGAACAAAAATTGCAAAATCACTGAACTTGACGCGAGAGAGAGAGAGAGAGAGAGAGAGAGGAGAGAGAGAGAGAGAGAGAGAGAAGAGAGAGAGAGGAGAGAGAGAGAGAGAGAGGAGGCACAATGGAGTTCTGAGCCAAGATGCACTGGGTCCAAGAGCGTCTAGATACGTCCCTTTTGATATTTCTTTATTATTACTTCGCACAAGTACCACTCCCGAGGGTCCAACTCTCTTCGAGACTCTGTGTGCACATGCTCTTTGGAAGAGTGACCCAAGGGTACTTATAAACAATACAAGGGATGCTCCAAAAGTAGAGCCCCAGAAGGAAACGAGGGAGAAGATAGACATAGTATTGGGGACCATAAGATGGGTTGCCCCCCCCAAAGAGAATCTTTATTCAGGGAGGATCTTTTACAAGCACAAGAACTGGATAAAAGTCCTCCATTCTAGATCTTAAACTTGATGGTCGTTTCCTTCCCATTAGAGAAATCTGAGAGACGAGCTCCCAATTCCTTTTTCGTATGTACTCAGAGTGAAAGGCCTTGGAAACCGTTCCAGATTCCGAAAACGAAATCTCCAATCGTAGGGTGAGTCCTCCTTGCTCCTTCTCCATGACGGAGTATCTACAAAAAGCACACACACAAACACAACAACTTGTAGAGCGTATTCACAAGATTCACTTGTCTCTCCTAGTACGAAAAAGAGACCTCTGTAGTTGGACTTCTCGCGGTCACTTTGACCTCCCGATTGTAGAGTCTCCTTCAAGTAGTTGCAAAATTGGCAGAAGAGTGAGTGCTAGGGCTGATTTTATAGGCTTTGGAGGACGCCGAAATAGCTGGCAAAACTCCCACAAAAATAGAAAAGCAACTGGGGTGTTGGAATAGTTGGAGGGCCCCGGGAGGGGGGGGGGGGGGGGGGGGGAGAGAAGAGAGAGAGAGAGAGAGAGAATAGAGATTGACGAGAGAGAATCATGTTGTTTTCAATTTATAAGGGGACGCTTTTTATTTTTCTTTATTTTGAAGTGGGTTGCCCAAATAACTACAACCCCGAGTAGCAATTAGCTCAGTTGGAGTGTACGTAGTAATTGTCCCAGAGTCAATGATTCATAATCTAATTTTTGTTAAAACTCCTGTATGAGGGGGGAAAAAATCTTTTTTTTTTTTTTTTTTTTTGACTTTGCTAGGAATAAAAGAAAAGAAATCGGTTAGAAAATCTTCAGGTTGTAGGAGGTCTTCAATCTGATCTATTTTTCAGAGGCGTTGGCAATAAATTATCCTAACCCTAAGGCAATCTTTTTACAATCTATCTATATCTATCTACCTATCTACAGATAGAATTTTTTATTTGACAAGTACCTCTATTCATGTTGCCCAGAGTTGGAGACGTCACGGATTGGTGTTGGCAAAATCAGTGGGAAGACATCCTACTTTTCCTTCCACTAGATTTTCTTGACAATTAAAATTGCTGATGTGATATAATTACAAAGGACTTCTTTTCTAGATTCCACGTCTACGCGTCAATCGCTGTTTCGCCCCGGATACTACTAAGTTTTCCCGGCAAAAAATTTATCACAGAAGTGATTTTAAGTTTGTAAAATCTGGATTTTGCTTAGGTTCCCATCTCGTGGATCGTCAAAAAGATTTTTTTTTTTTCGGTGCATAAATCCTCTAAATTCTTTTTGAAATATCAAAATATGTGAATAAGATTTCCTGCAGCTTTCTACCTGCTTTAACGAATTTGTTAGAGGAGGAATAAAGAAAGATAATTCAGTGAAAAAAAAAAGTCTACTCATATCTATTTACTCACACCCACTCATATATTTAGATCTATCTAGATTAGATATTCCTCCACCTTTATATCTATATGTATATATAAATCTTTGTCAAAGGAAGGGGGAATTTGCAAATTATATTATTAGAACGATCAGACTGGTCTGTGAAATTTAATTCAGAGGTAGGTCTAGATGTATCACTTCGTTAGGAGGAAGTGGAGGTATGCCCGTACTGCCAGAACTTGCACAAATTCAATTTAAAGGTTTTAGTCGTTTCGTTCATCAAAAATTGCTTAAGGAACTTGAAAATTTCCCAAAAATTGAAGATACAGATAAGGAAGTAGAATTCTGATCTATTGGAAATCAGTACCAATTGACAGAACCTTCTCTCGAAGAGAGAGATGCCGCGTATCAATGTATTACGTATTCCGCTGACCCATATGTACCAGCTTAATTGATTTGTAAGGAAGACCAAATAGTGCAAGAGGAAGATGTACGACTCGGATCTATTCCTTGGATGAATTCCGGAGGAACATTTATTATTAATGGGATCGCTAGAGTTTTAGTCAGTCAAATATTGAGGAGTCCTGGTATTTACTACAATCGGGAGTCGGATCAGAGAGGGATTCTCGCGTATACCAGCACCGCAATTTCAGATCAGGGAGGGAGATTTAAGCTAGAGATAGACGGGAGGAATAGAATATGGGTTCGTATAAGCAAGAAAAAAAAAATATCTATTTTTATTCTACTAGTAGCTATGGGGTTATGCAAAAGAGATATTCTACAAAACTCCCGTTACCCAAGGATTTTTTCAAATATGTTCAAAAGGCAAAAAGAAAGTATTGAATCTCCAGAGGATGCCATAGCAGAGCTGTACAAACACCTATACTCTGCTACAGACGCAGATGTATTCTTTTCGGAATCCATATTTAGGGAATTATAGAAGAGGTTTTTCCAACATAGATGCGAATTAGGACGAATTGGTAGACGAAACCTAAACATCAAGCTAACTCTTGATGTACCCGAAACGGAGTCTTTTTTGCTACCCCAAGACATATTAGCAGCTGCAGATCACTCAGTAGAAATAAGTTACGGAGAGGGCAAACTCGACGATATAGATCATTTGAAAAATCGACGTGTTCGATCCGTTGCAGATTTGCTTCAGGAACAATTGAAATTAGCTCCAAACCGTTTGGAGAATTTGATTCGATAAAATTTATCTAGAGCCGTTAGGCGCAAACGCGCAATCACTCCCCGGGGGTTGGTGACACCCGTGCCAGTAATAGCAGCTTTCAAGGAGTTTTTTGGTTCACACCCCTTTCGCAATTTTTGGACCAAACAAATCCATTATCTGAAATGGTTCATAAACGAAGATTAAGCTCTGTAGGTCCCGGCGGGTTAACACGTCGAACCGCTAGTTTTCAAGCTAGAGATATTCATTTCAGTCATTATGGTCGCATCTGCCCAATCGAAACATCGGAAGGTATGAATGCTGGCCTGATTTCCTCATTAGCTATTCAGGCAGGAGTTAACACTTCGGGATCTTTGGGGAGCCCTTACCTCGAAATGTCAGATTCGTCTGGGGAGGAGCAGTTAGTCAATTTATCACCCGCAGAAGATGATTATTACCGAGTAGCAAGTGAGAATTTACTATTATCCGAATGGAGAGGTTCGGAGAAGGAAATTATACCAGTGCGATATCAACAAGAGTTTCTCAGCGTTCTCTGGGAACAAGTTGATTTTCGAAGTATTCATCCTCTCCATCATTTTTCCATCGGAGCTTCTCTCATTCCATTCATTGAACATAATGATGCAAACCGTGCTTTGATGGGTTCTACCACGCAACGTCAAGCTGTTCCATTAATTAAGCCCGAAAGATGCATTGTAGGAACTGGGTTGGAAAGTCAAGTAGCTTTGGATTCGGGAAGTGTAGCTATATCCGAACAGGATGGTAAAGTTTGCTATATTGATGGTAATAGAATTGAGCTATCTCTTATCCACGAAGCGAAAAAGAACAAATTGGCTCAACCTACTACAATTGAGGAATTAAAAATATTTGAGCGTTCCAATAATAACACCTGCATGCACCAAAAACCCGCGGTTTCGCTGGGAGAACTCCTGAGAGGCGGAGAAATCGTAGCGGATGGAGCAGCGACTGTCAGGGGGGAACTAGCTCTGGGTAAAAATATATTAGTAGCCTACATGCCGTGGGAAGGATACAACTTCGAAGATGCGGTCTTGATTAGTGAACGCCTTATCTATGAAGATATTTTCACATCTCTTCACATCGAAAAACATGAGGTTGAAATTTGTGCAACAAATCAAGGACCTGAGCGGGTTACCAAGCAAATATCTCAATTGGATGGTTATTTACTTCGACACCTCGACGACGATGGGCTCGTAGAATCAGGATCTTGGTGGAGGCCGGAGACGTTTTGGTAGGTAAACTGACGCCTCAGGAGGGGGCAAGCTCATCACGTGTTCCAGAAGGAAGATCATTACAAGCTATTTTTGGTATACAACTGGTTAATGCAAGAGAAAGTTGTCTAAGAGTACCTATTGGTGGGAGAGGTCGAGTCACTGATGTGAGGTGGGTATACCCCGAAGATGATGCTACAAATGATTTGGAAGTAATTCATATATATATATTGCAAAGACGTAAGATACAAGTGGGTGACAAGATAGCCGGTAGGCATGGAAATAAAGGTATTGTATCAAAGATAGTACCCAGGCAAGATATGCCCTATTTGCAAAATGGTACGCCGGTTGATATGATACTAAGTCCCTTGGGAGTACCTTCACGAATGAATGTGGGACAGATTTTCGAATGCTTGCTTGGGTTAGCCGGGGAGTTTTCAGAAACTCATTACCGTGTAGTACCCTTTGATGAAAGATATGAACGGGAAGCTTCCAGAAAACTAGTATTTGCCGAACCTCACGAAGCGGGTGCGCGGACCAATAATCCGTGGCTATTCGAACCCAGCCACCCTGGAAAGAGTCGATTGATCGATGGACGAACGGGTGATCCCTTTGGACAATCTATTACAACTGGAAAGCTTATATAATGAAACTTATTCATCAGGTTGATGATAAGATTCACGCACGATCTAGTGGTCCCTACGCGCTCGTTACACAGCAACCTCTCAAGGGGAAATCGAGACGGGGGGACAACGAATTGGAGAAATGGAAGTCTGGGCTTCGGAGGGGTTTGGGGTGTCCTACACCTTGCAGGAAATGCTTACAACTAAATCAGATCATATTCAGGCTCGCTACAAAGCACTTAGTGCAATTATGACCGGAAAACCAGTTTGCAAACCTAAAACCGTTCCAGAGTCTTTCCGATTGCTAGTTCGGGAGTTACGACGTATGGGCCTAAATTTGGAACGCAATTTCATACCTGAAGAAGATTTGGGAAGGGAATTTGAAAACATTTGATATTTCCTTGAAATTTCTCTCGTGAAAATTAATTGAGAGTTTATTATGATTCATCGAACTAATTATCAACAACTTCGGATTGGACTAGCTTCTCCCGAACAGATTCGCAGTTGGCCGAAAGGGAGTTACCTAATGGAGATGTCATTGGACAAGTCGATTAACCTTACACATCGCACTATAAGACTCACAAACCAGAGAGAGATGGGTCATCTTGCGAAAGAATATTTGGGCCTACAAAAAGTGGAGTCTGTGCTTGCGGAAACTGCCGATCTGTCAATGACGAAGGAGAGTCTTCCAGATTTTGCAAGCATTGCGGAGTCGAGTTTACTGACTCTCGAGTTCGTAGATATCGGATGGGATACATCAAACTCGCGTGTCCAGTAACTCACGTATGGTTTCTTAAACGAATCCCTAGTTATATTGCAAACCTACTAGCCAAACCTCTTAAAGAATTGGAAAGCCCAGTCTATTGCGATGCGTGACTCGACTTCACATGTTGATCGGCATAGATTTGATACAATCTGTCATTCCATGTAGGAATTGGAGGCCTCTAACCGACGCGTCCCTCAATCAAAATTAAAGATGAGGAAGTCTCGCGCAACTCGGGAGAAAATACGCAATCTATTGCGTAGAAACTGAAGAATCCTCCCCATGGTTAGTTTTTGGTAGAAAGAGAGAGAGAATCTACCAAACTAATTAAATCAGGCTTCGTGAAAAAAAGAATAAGATATTTGTTTCAGTTAGTAGACAAATATTAAATGCTTCCTAACATAACCCCGATCCTTTGATTTTCTTTTTCGCCGTTAGGAAAGACTTTGGGGGTATGGTAGGGAAGCTAATCATCGCATGTACTTCTCAAATCAACTGATAGCCATCGAAGTGGATTGAAAACCCAAAGGGGGAAATGATCACATTAGGAACAAGAAAAAAATTTCCGACTTATGATAGGAAGGCAAAGAACCTACTTCCTCCTGTACAGGATCATCCATGATGGAAAAATTGAGACTACTCGAAAAATACTATTTGGAACTCGAGTACTGAACAGCTATTTTCGACGGGGCGATACTTTATAGATTATTCTAGATTCTATTATTGTGTTTTGAAAACATTAATTAGTCGGGTTGTAAATCTGGTACTAGTTATTTGAGCCGGATGAGGGGAAACGCTCTTGTCCGATTCTGGGGGGGGGTCGGCCAACCTATCCCAATCTTTTTCTAGCTAGGCCCGTGGCTGAAAGGCCCGCTCTATTAAGACTGCGGGCTGTTTCAATTATGAGGATCGAGCCTGGAGAAACATACTTCCCACTTTTTTTTCTACCCAAAATTACGAGATGCTTCGAAAAAATGAAATTGTTACTGGGGAGATGCTATCAGAGAAGGATTAGCTAGCTTAGATTTGCAAAGTTTTCTTAATTGCGCGTATTTAGAGTGGCAGGCGTCAGTAAAACAGAAGCCAGTTGGAATCGAATGGGAAGATCGAACAATTCGAAGAAGAAAAGATCTTCTGATCAGGAGGATTAAACTAGCCAAGGATTTTTTACGGACGAATATGAAACCCGAATGGATGGTTTTATATTTTATACCGGTTCTCCCGCCTGAATTAAGACCAATAGTGGAATTGTATGAAGGTGAATTGATTACCTCTGATCTTAACGAACTTTATAGGAAGATTATTTACCGAAATAATACTCTCAGAGAATTCCTATCGGGTAGTGAATTTACACCGGAAGGATTAATTGTTTGCCAAAAACGACTTGTTCAAGAAGCTGTAGATGCTCTCATCGGTAGTGGTATACGTGGGCAACCAATGAGGGATATTCATAATAGACCCTACAAGTCATTTTCAGAGGTTATTGAGGGCAAGGAGGGTCGATTTAGAGAAAATCTACTCGGCAAGCGGGTCGATTACTCAGGTCGCTCCGTAATTGTTGTCGGCCCATCTCTTTCATTACACCAATGTGGATTACCTCGAGAAATGGCAATTGAGCTTTTCCAAGCTTTTGTAATTCGCAATTTGATTGGATGACACCTTGCCTGTAATTTACGAGCTGCTAAGTGCATGATACGGAAGGGGAATCCCATAATATGGGAAGTTCTTCGGGAAGTTATGCGAGGCCATCCTGTACTGCTGAATCGGGCACCTACTTTGCACAGATTAGGCATACAGGCGTTTCAGCCCCTCTTGATAGAGGGACGCGCCATTCGTCTGCATCCATTGGTTCGTGGGGGGTCTAACGCAGATCTTGACGGGGATCAGATGGCCGTTCATGTCCCTTTATCTGTCGAAGCTCAAATCGAGGCTCGTCTTCTGATGTTTTCGCATCTCAATTTATTATCTCCCGCTACGGGCGATCCCGTATCTGTACCGAGTCAGGACATGCTTCTTGGTCTTTATGCGCTAACAATTGAAAGTAGGCAAGGAATCTATAGAAATAGACATCTTGGTTTTATAGACAGGGTTAACGTATATTCCACCAAACTACTTCATTTCAGCAGTTACTGTGACTTACTTCGGGCCAAGGAATCGAGACAAGTGGATTCCCACAGTCTATTGTGGCTTCGATGGAAAATCGATCTGCAAATTATTAGTTCGAAAATTCGTGAATTATCTTCCGAATCTCATTATGAATCGTCAGGAACTTCTTTTCACTTCTACGAAAATTGCCGAATTAGAAAATGTAGGGATGGATCTATCTCTAGTATGTATGTACTTACAACAGCCGGTCGCATTTTATTCAATCAACAATTGAAGGAAGCAATGCAAGGTATCAAAGAATTCTTTTTCATACACCACCTCATCTACGCTGAGTACATCAACAATCGATAGGTGTAATACTAATAGTAATAATGAGGAATGATAAAGCTTTTTATTATAGGCAATGGGTGAGGGTGAATAAATAAAATGAATCAGTTTAATGAAATTGAGAAGTTAATAACAGAGAGCTTGCTAAATACTGCGATATAAAACAACATATATATATATGAAGTTGAGGTCTTCATAATGATGGATCGAAATGAATTACCTTTCTGCAACAAGACGATCGATAGGGCTGCGATGAAGAGACTCATCGGCAAGTTAGTTGTTTGTTTCGGAATTGCGTCTACAACAAATATCTCAGATCAAGTGAAAGTTTTGGGTTTTCAGCAAGCTACAGAAGCATCTATCTCATCGGGTATTGACGACCTTTCAGCAGTACCAACCAGAGGTTGGCTTGTACGAGACGCGGAGAAATAAGGTTACGTCTCGGAGGGGCATTACCGCTGCGGAAGTCTGCATGCCATAGAAAAGTTGCGTCAATCAATTGAAGCCTGGTATGCCACAAGTGAATGTTTGAAACGAGAAATGAGTCCAAGTTTCAAGATGATTGATCCTTTGAATCCCGTTCACATGATGTCTGTTTCAGGAGCCCGAGGGACCATCTCCCAGGTCCACCAATTGCTTGGCATGAGGGGATTAATGGCAGATCCTCGAGGTCAGGTAATTGACCTACCTATCCGAAGAAATCTGCGCGAAGGTTTATCCCTGACAGAATATATTATTTCTCGCTACGGTGCTCGCAAAGGGGTTGTGGATACCGCCGTGCGAACTTCAGATGCCGGATACCTAACACGTAGACTTGTCGAAGTTGTTCAACATATTGCTGTACGAAGAAGGGATTGTGAAACTCCTAGAAGTCTCGCTTTTTTGACTTCAAATACTGGCGAACGAAGACGAGGATTTCTTGGCACGATGCCGCATCAGGGATTGGTTGGACGTGTGTTGGCGGATCATGTTTACTGGGATGTTAGATGTATTGCCACCCGTAACCAAGATATTAGCGACGGATTGGCTAGTAACTTGATGGCGTCCTCGCAGCCAATACATGTGAGATCTCCTTTGACATGCAAAAGCATTTTCCGGATTTGTCAGTTCTGCTACGGTTGGAGCCTTGCCCATTGCAATTTAGTAGAATTGGGTGAAGCCGTTGGTATCATTGCGGGTCAATCAATTGGAGAACCGGGAACTCAATTGACATCGAGGACTTTTCATACAGGTGGGGTATTTACAGGGGATATTGCGGAGTACGTACGAATTCCATTCAATGGACTTATTAAATTTGACGAAAGATTACTTCATCCGACGCGTACGAGGCACGGGCATCCTGCTTGGATGTGCCGAAACGATTTACCCCTCTTTATTGGCAATTCCGTCGGTACACAAAATTCTCTTATTCCAGCCCAGAGTCTGCTTATGATTCGAACTGGTCAATATGTTGAGTCGCAACAAGTTATCGCGGAAGTACGAGCCAAGGAGTTTCCTCCCAAAGAATGTATTAGAAAACCTATTTATCCAAACTCGAGGGGAGAAATTCACTGGAGTAAATTTGTTTGGCATGTCCGTGATTCCATCTGCAATATCGCTCGTCTCGTACGAGAGGCGAGCCATATATGGATTCTTTCGGGATCTCCATCCAAATTTGATGGGAACTCTTTTTTTCATAAAGATCAAGATAGAGTTAGGATAAAACCCCACCCTATCAAAAGGATACGCAGTCACTCGGAGGGAATTTTTGAAGCACAAGCCAGTGCTAGTAACTGCGTAGATCGTCGAAAAGGGATTCAAGAATTTGGAACCGATTCAAAATATTTTTCAAATTGGTCAAAACGTCCGAGATCCAATTACATCCTTTCAAATGTCTGGTTGGAGCGGGCCGAGCTAGAAAACTCGGTTTCTTTGCTGATGGAACGATGCCAAAAAAATATCAAAAAATTAGATTTTGTAAGTATCAATGTTCAATTAAACAATGGTTCGGATCAGGATCACATTTTTGCCACCTATGAAAACTTCGAGTATCAAACCATCGTTTCAGGGATCATAAAGTATGGCACTGTAGAAATTAAACCGGTCAATCCGAAGAGACTCCAGTTAGATGGTGGGACAGGGAATAAAAGTTCTCGTCCTTGTGCAGGGTAGTTAGAAAAGGAAATTTCTTCCCGATTCCAGAAGAGGTTTATCTTACGCACGAACCCTCGTCGTCTATTTGGTGACAAATAATGCTATTGTTAAAAAAGGTGCGCAAATCACTAACAATATTATTACCAAATCAGGTGGATTGATTCGGATGAGAAAGAGATCAAGAGATGCTACTACAATAAGAATTCTCCCTGGATATATTTATAATCCAGAGAAGCAAATTAATATATCCAAACGGGGTAATACATTACTAGCGCCGGGTAATAGGATTTCGGATGACATTGAAGTCAAAAATTGGATTTACCTACAACCATTTACATTTCGCAGAAAAGGAAAAACCTTTGTCCCGATGACACCAGTTAGCGAGTATAACTTATCCAGCGATTCTCTGGCACAAGTAGCATCTCGATTTGACAAACCAAAAACACAGAGACGCGCAAAAGCCAAGACCCTTTCGTTCATTTGTTGCAAAAATGGGGAAAAAATTGAAGTAATTAACGATGTGCCTACTCAATTAGTTCGGCTTTGTTTGATAATTGAATGGCAGAAATATTTGCACGAAACCCTTCCTAGAAAAAGAAACTATTTCTCTCTTATCAGTGTGAAAATAAGTTATTTGTTCAAAACTTTTCTTCAAGTAAATCCGATGGTATCTCCCCCTACACAAAGAGGAGTCAGGGTTGATGAAATCTTTCGAACATCAACGCCTCTTGGCAAACCATCTCCTCCTCAACTTGATCTGGCTAACAGTTGTTGTAAAATCAGCTTCAACTGTCAGGGTATCATTCATTTGGCTTTGGAAACAGTCTTCCTTGCCCTTCATCTTCTTTAACCTTGCCTTTCTCAAAGCGTAAAAGCACCCAATCACCAAGTGAATATACCACTTCACGACGGTGACGATCAGCTGCTTTCTTTTGCTTTGCCTGAGTCTTTTCTAAGGCCACTTTGACCTTCTTATACATTTCATCCATGTCCTGAACATACTTATCTGCTTCAAATATCTTGTCCTTTGTATGCAGTATGGGAGGAACTTTCTTGCCACCTTCAACTATCTCAAAAGGTGCCTTGCCAGTTGATGATACATTGTATTATTGTATGCATACTCCACCAATGGCAAATACTGCTCCCACTTCCCTTTATGCTCTGACACATAACACTTCAGCAGATCTAGGACAGTAGAATTTGCCTCTTCTGACTGCCCATTTTGTTTGAGGATGAAATGACGAAGAGAATTTGAGCGTTGTGCCCATATTCTCAAACAAGCCTCTCCAGAACAAACTTGTCATGCGTGGATCACGGTCGCTAACAATCGACTGTGGCATGCCATGATACTTGAAAATATTGCTCATAAACAAGCGTGCCATCTGATCTGGCTTTATCTTCTTCCTGACAGGAAAAAATGAGCCTGTTTGCTGAATCTGCAAATAATGGTCCAAATACCATCGTTTCCTGTCTGCGTTCTCGGAAGATCAAATATAAAATCCATAGCAATACTTTCCCATGGTTTATCTGGAATAGGTAGTGGTTGCAATAACCCTGTGCCTTTTGCCTGTCAAACTTGACCTTTGGCATATTAGGCATTCTCGCACAAAGGCATCCACATCCCTTCTCAATGTAGGCCAATAGAAGAATGTCTCAACCGCTTTAACTGTAGCATCGATACCACGATGCCCTGCATACGGTGGGACATGACTCTCTTCCATGACTTTGCGTCGCAATGGCTTTTGTGACACACAATCTGCCATGCATCATCATGAACCCATCTTTGAGAAGATAGTGTTCATGACGTTGTCCATCCATTTTTGCTCGAAGACCCTTGCAAAATCTTCATCATTTTCATACTGTTCTCTCATATCATCAAGTTCATGATGATAAGGAATTGACACAGCTGAAATTTGTGGCTTCCTTGACAAGGCATCAACCACAACGTTCTTCTTGCCTTCCACATGCACAATCTGAAAATGGAACATGGACAAGATATTTGCCCATCGCATATGCTTCTCAGATAACTTTGTCTGTGTCAAGAAGTATCGCAAGGTCTGATGGTCCGTTTGGACAACGAAATCTGCACCTAGCAGGTAGTGTTTCCAACTTAGAGCGCATGAATCACAGCCAGTAACTCTTTCTCATAGACCTGCATGGTCATCTCTGGCCCTTGCAAAATTCTGCTCTCATAGGCTACTACCCTGTCATCTTGCATTAGCACTGCACCAATGCTACTACCGCAGGCGTCACACTGACACACACAAATGACTTCCTAAGATTTGGCAACACAATGACTGGATCTGAAGTCATCTTTTCCTTTAAGAGATTAAAAGCTGAAATCTCTTTCTGTGTCCATCTAAAGGTGACGCCTTCTTTTGAAGAGCATGTAAAGGTGAAGCAATCTCAACGAAATTTCGGATAAACCTTCTGTATAGGAGCATAGTCCCAAGAAGCTTCGGACATCGTGCACTGTCTTCAAATTTGGCCATGACTTGATCGCTTCAACTTTTGCAGGATCCATTCTGACACCATCCTTTGAGACAATGTGTCCCAGAAAGTGAATCTCTTCTAGAAAAAACTCACTTTTCTTTGCATTGATGAGCAACCTATGACTGCGTAGCTCTTTGAACACATTGGCCAAGTGATACCTATGCTCCTCTTCATTCTTTGAGTAGACTATCATATCATCAAAGAATGTACCAACAAACTGCTGGTGTGGACGGAAAATTCTGTCCATCATCCTATTGAACGTAGCAGGAGCATTTGTGAGACCAAAGGGCATCACTAAAAATTCGTAAAGGCCAAACGTTGTTCTAAAAGCAGTCTTGTGCACATCCTCTGATCTAATGCGGATCTGATGGTACCCACTCTTTAGATCTATCTTGCTAATCATAGCTGCTCCTTCTAATTTGTCCATAATATCATCAATTCTAGGTATAGGGAACCTATTCTTGATGGTATTCTTGTTCAGTGCACGGTAGTCGATGCACATACGCCATGAGCCATCCTTTTTCTGCACCAACAACACTGGAGAGCAGAATGGAGATGAACTGGGCTGAATCAGCCCCTTTTCTAACAACTCCTGTACTTGGCCCATTATCTCTTTCTGCTGAGCCGCACTAACCCTGTACGGAGGCTTATTTGGTGGGCTACTGCCTGGCACCAAATCTATCGCATGGTCCTCGGGTCTCCTGGCGGTAATTGAGACGGTAATGAATCGGAAAAACAGTCACTATACTGTTGTAAAAACATTGACCTTTCTTTATCTAGCATAGATAAATTTGATTCATCACAATCTGACACTTCACGTGCAAAAACCAAGTACGCAGAAAGATGCTTTTCATTACAGAAGTAATAGCAGAAGCTGATACAGTAGGAATAGACTCCCCTTTAAGCTTTACATCCAGAATGTGAGTCTTTCCCCTGCTTTGTACAGTGATCTTTTTTTTGTAGGCATCCATGATTCCCTGTACACGAAACAACGAAGGAATACCTAACAACACATCACATCCGTCCAGTGGCATGATGTAAAATTCTTCAGCATCTACATAGGACTGGATATGTAGACACAACTTTCCAATGATGGGTGTCACAGCCTGTGAATGGCCAGGACATGCCAAACCTGCCTCTGCTGTATACCCCATCTCTTCAGGTTTGATTCCCAACTTTGAAGCCAATTCTGGGGAAATGAAGTTGGCTTTGGCACCTGGATCAAAGAAGGTAAGCACTGTTTGATCCTTGACCTTTCCCCATGCTCTGCAAAGCTCACTTGCATCTGAATTTGGCTTGTCGCCCACCATATCTGGCACTAGACCAGCCATGGGCTTCTTTCCTTTCTTGTCCTCCTTGTCTTCAGAATCAGCTGGTCTTTTCTTTGTAGGACAGTTGTAAGCAATGTGGCCAGGTTGCTCACATATAAAGCATTTGTTCTTTGTCCTCAGGACCTTCTTTTGCTCTTTTGACTTGCGAGGAAAACGTCTTTTCCATTTTTTGCTGGTCCCTTTTCTGATTCAGCCGTAGCTTTATCTTTCCCTGCATTGGCTGACTCCTGAGTCCCTTTAGGAGCCTCATTGGGAACGTGCTTCTTGGCTGAATTTTTCTTGCCTGGTCTTGCCTTGACGCTGGTGTTAAATTCACAATCTTCTCCCTTGAGCAAACATTGCTAGTGTTTGCTACCTCGATGAGCTGCGTCAAAGTAGTGACTTTTGTCTTCGTACAATACTTTCTCAATCCTTTAGGTAGGCCACAACAGTATTTTTCAATCTGTTCTGTCAATGGCACAAACCTATAGGAAGTTACTGGAAGTAGAGCTTTCCAAAACTTCCGATTGTAATCATCCAGATTTCTGCAAGTAGCAGCATTTAGCTGGTGCCATTCTGTCATGACATCTGCTTCAAAGTCATCAGATAACCATGTTGCTGCAAAAATCTGCTTGAAGTAAATGCATGTGGATGGAGCTTGCCCTTGAAGCAATAAAGTTGTCCACCATTTTCCCGCATTCCCTGTCAAGAAAGTGGCTGCCTTGCGGACCTTTGAAGCCTCTGTAAAGTTTCCCCCTGCATAGGCCTTGTCAAACTGCTGGAGGAATGAGAGTCTTCTTCCTGTCATCAAACCCTGTAAAGGTCGTGAAAGACACACCTTTGCCACCTTCTTTGTACGGAGTTGGCCTCTCCAGCGGCGTCAAATTGTCATATGGAAGTGATTGAAACATGGGAACACTATTAGGGTTCATCTGTGTTCCTTGGCCGCTATTAACTTGACCTGGAAATGCTATATTTGGCTGTTGATTTGTAATTCCATCCATACCAAAATTTGCCTGTGGCATCCCAAATTGGCCCTGAGTGCTCTGAAACCTTGGTAGCATGCCCGTGACACCATACATGGGGTTAGGCATCATCGTTTGAGCACCCCCGAACACTGTTCCTGGCGTGTAAAACTGATTTCCAGGTGCATGACCAGCCATGCTCTAGAATACCGATCCACCTCCAAAATAGCCAGGGTGTATTGAAGGTGGTGGGAAGACCTATTGCATAGCCTGTAGGTTGCTTCCCTGCCCATTAGAACCAGCTATAGGCTGCTGAAAGGTGGCGGGCTGAACTGGTACAGCTTGAAAGACTGGCATCTCAGCCACCTGTTTTTGCACCTTAGGCATAGGTTGTGGAGACTGCATGTTCTCCGTCAAGTGTACAGGTGTTTCCATTGACTGTGCGGTATGAATCCCACGCATTGACTGACTTTCCCGACACATACGGGCACTTTGCAAAACCTGGCGAGAATCTGCAGCACGCTGAATTCTCTGTTTTCAGCCCTGAAAATGCGCCAGATCACCTGTACAGCGGTTCCCTTGCGTCCCCGAACGTCCTGGGGGTATTAGGGTCCGTTTAGGGCCAAAACCCTAAACCTGCAAAAATACACAGCAGGCTGTAATTCACTGTATCGGGCTCCGTTTCGCGTGCCGGTCGCATCCGTAGCAAGTCCTCGAGCTCCCGCACCTGTAGGGCTACTTGCCCTTTGAATCGGACGAGATTTCTGGCGTGAAACCTCTCCGAATTCACCTGTACCTGTGGGGGATTAGCCGCTAGCTAATCCAGTACCTGTACAAGAGGCTCTTGCCTCGGCAATCGCGCATGAACCCACACAACTGTTCATTGGTCAAATGAAGAGCCCACTAGAGGGGCATAACATACTGCCAAAGGGGAGAGAGAGGGCAGTGCGTAGCGTGCAGGGCATCACTTCTGGCACCGCACTGCGCATAAGAGGGAAAGCAAGCACTCCATAGCTCTTAACCTGTGACAAATTCTGAAAATGAGGCTCTCCCCCTCCTAAATTCAGCGCCAACTCTTGTTGCATGAGGCAAGTGCACCAGAAGGTGCCACTTGCCACATTTATAAGCATTTTCCCGTTTTGGGTTGCCGTCTAAAAATATCCCAACCGGTTGCCCAGTTGACTTCACGGCAGAGTAAGAAAATGTTCCCCTTGTCATTCCGGAGGTAATGACGTCAACACATTTTCAGGTCCCAAAATAGCAGTTCCCTAAATTTTAGGAGATGCTGCCATTGTATCTTTCTAGGTCATCCGACCCTCTTTGTACACTGTGGCCACACCCAGAATTGAAATGTAGCCTCTGTAGCAAAGGATTCCACTTTGGCTAGTCAATGACCCCACTTTGGCTAACCATAGTCTTTGTCCAACCTTAGTGCTCTCTTGTCCTCAGGCCTGGACTCCCTCTGGACAGTTCCACACTAGCTATGCAATGCAGGGCAGTTAGATTTCCCGAGGGGTGTTTCTAGAAAGTGAAAGTAAATAGATAATAAGAAAGAAATCAGCAAAAAGGATAGATAGTAGTTACACGCTGGTGACACTTGGAGGCTCTGTTTTGTAAGAAATTTTCAGGAGGAGAATCTTGACGTAGAGTCTATTTATGCTAGGCCCAAGGAGTAGGGTTCAAACAAGAAATCAGAATTATTTACTCACACCAGAATCTGATTAGGTTTTTGTTCCACAGTAGCAACCAGGTCTCACACTCTTGGACCCTTCATTATTATTATTTGCCTTCCCTCCCTTAAATGGATGTTTGTTTATGCAAAGGAAAATTTGCTCCAGTTATTTCCAATGAGTTTTCTATAATCTTTCACACTCGAAAATCTACTCAGTGGATGAAGCTTCTGTTATTTATTTGTACAGAATGACATGAAAGGATCGCAGTACTCTGATCAACAGCGCCAAATGGGACATTCAAGTGCTTCAGGTCTAGGACGCTCTTCACTATCTGCTTCACCTGTAGGAACTTTCAAGCGGTCAGCTGGTGACTATCCTCCTGGTATTTCGGAGGTTCAGAAGAGGCCTCGCTTACAGTCATTTTCTGGGACTGGCATACCTTCTGATGTGCAAACTTATCGAATTCAGCACGAGATAACTGTCATTGTGTGTATCAACTAGTTATTAATATATTTACTTGCATTTTTTGCTGATTCTTATATGCCTGACATGCGACCTCTTTTTCAGGGTGAGGATGTACCACCTCCTTTAATGACATTTGATGAAGGCAATTTTCCTTCTGAAATAATCAAGGAAGTATGAGCCTGACAAACTTGTACTTTTGGAAAAGTCAGCTTGGACAGGTATCATGTAAGTTGTTTTTATTTACTTGGTGGGATTGTCTGTTTTGCAGCTTCGTGCTGCTGGTTTTACAGCACCAACACCGATTCAAGCTCAGTCTTGGCCAATAGCCCTGCAAAAGCGAGACATCGTTGCTATTGCCAAAACGGGGTCAGGAAAGACGTTGGGTTATCTTCTTCCTGCCTTTTTACGCTTACTTCATATTAAAGGTAATTCTCGAGCTGGGCCGATTGTTCTAGTGTTGGCACCAACGCGAGAATTAGCAACTCAGATACAAGACGAGGCAGTAAAGTTTGGAAGGTCTTCAAGAATCACATCTACTGTAAGTCATTTTGTCGTACTTGCAGGAAACGTTGCTCTTCTTTCTTAGTCTGTTGGTGTTAAATCCTGATATAAGAACTTAATGTGTCTTTTGGGAAAGTGTGTTTATGGAGGGGCCCCGAAAGGACCACAACTACGAGATCTGGAACGAGGTGCTGACATTGTCATTGCAACTCCTGGACGCTTGAATGACTTTTTAGAGGCAAAGAAAGTAAGCTTAAGGCAGGTGTCATATCTTGTCCTTGATGAAGCTGACCGAATGCTGGACATGGGTTTTGAACCTCAGATTCGAAAAATTGTAAAAGATGTGCCTTCTTCCAGACAGACATTAATGTTTACAGCTACTTGGCCTAAAGAAGTCAGAAAAATAGCTGCAGACTTGCTGGTTAATGCTGCGCATGTCAACATTGGAAATGCAGACGAGCTTACGGCGAACAAGGCCATAACACAGGTATTTGGTCGTCATCTAATTTTGTTTTTTTTTTTTGTTTCTTTGCTTGCATCTAGGTTTTTTTGCACTTGTTTCACAAGATGTCCTGAATTTCCTTGCAGCATGTAGAGGTGGTGCAGCCCTTTCACAAACAAAGAAGGCTAGAGGAGATTCTTCGCAACCAAGAACCAGGGGCGAAAGTGATTATCTTTTGCTCCACCAAAAAGATGTGTGATCAGCTTGCACGCAGTCTATCACGAGGATTTCGAGCCGTTGCCATTCATGGTGATAAGTCACAGAGTGAAAGAGATCACGTCCTGGCTCAGTTCAAAGCTGGTAGGTGTCCAATTTTGGTTGCGACTGATGTTGCTGCCAGGGGACTCGATGTCAAAGATATCAGGTGATGCTCACATAACACTTGTATGGCTCAATAAGAAGGGTTTGTTATTTATCTTGTAAATGATGGTGTCGTTTATTGTGACAGGGTTGTCATCAACTATGATTTTCCAACAGGAGTCGAAGACTATGTTCATCGAATTGGACGGACAGGAAGGGCTGGAGCCACTGGTGAGGCCTATACCTTTTTTTCAGATCAGGATTCAAAGTTTGCGAGGGAGCTTGTAAAGATATTGGAGAGTGCGGATCAAAAGGTTCCTTTGGAGCTTCGCCAATTTGCAGGAAGGGCAGGGCAGTCAAGAGGTAGAGGCCGATGGCAGACTGGAGGTGTAGTGGCTTCTGAAGGATCGTTTGATGGTAGGGGAGGCCTAGGACACCGAGATATGAGCTTAAGCAGCAGAGATGCAAATGCTAGAAATAATGAGGCAGCTGGGCGATGGGGTTTTGTTGATCCAGGTTTCCCTAGTAGGGATGCAGGGAGAGGTTTTAGTGTGGGTGGCCGGGCTGGAGGTATAAGCGACAGAGTTGGGGGTATGGGCAATAGAGACTTGCGGATAGGCAGCAGAGTGGAAGGTAGCGCAAGCCGAACTGGAGGCATGGGGTTAGGAGGGGATGTTGTGTCCATGAGGAGGGAAGTTGTAAATGGGACTATGGGTATGAGAGGTGGTGGAGCTGGCAGGAATACTGGAGGAGGACATATGGATGGATGGGATGATGCTGCAGATCATGATGATGGGTGGGGTGCTCCTGCTCCAAGTGGCAGTGGTGGGTGGGGGCAGAGTGGATCAGCTGGGCATGATATTGAACGTGGCAGAGTGCGTAAAGACGTATGGGGTGATGCAGGCCATGGTGATGGCTTAAGTGGTGGTTTTGGTGGCAGAAGCTCTCTCGGTCCGGCGGCTAGGCTGCCTGAGTCGCGTGGAAGGATTTTTGATCGTTTGGGTGATCGAGGAAGGTCAAGTGAGAGAAGTGGGCGCAAAGATTCTTCTTCTGATGGTAGAATGGCTGGTGTAGATGGCTCAAAGAAACCAGTTGGAGGCAAGGAAGAAATTCGTAGGGGGGCCAGTTATAGTCGTAGTCCAGGTAAAAGTTGGAGAGGCAGTCCGAGTCCCAGGAAGGGTGCAACAAGAAGTCGCAGCCGAACCCCAAGTAAAGGTTGGGGAAGAAGTCGAAGCCGTAGTCGAAGTCCACGTAAGGTGTGGGGTGGTACCAGCCCAAAGAAAGGCTGGGGAAAACGAAGCTGTAGTGGCAGCCCTGGCAGGGTTGGAACCAACAGTGGGAGCCCAAATCATGGCAGGCATGGTGACGATCACCATGGCAGTCGGAGTCCTTTTCCCAAGGACTTGATGGCAGTGGCAGCAGGTCTATTAGCTCTCCAGCTTCATTACATGCTTCACAGGGAGACAAAAGTTCTTTACTCTTTAGTCAACAGCCTTCACAGGAGGAACATGGGAAGCATCATGGGGAATATAGAGATGGGCTAAAGAATTCTGAGGATTACGGAAGAGAAGCAGGGGTTGAAGGTTTTAGTAAAGAACAAAGATGTCACTCTGTTTTACTGCCGTCGGCTCAAGATGGTGCTGACAGACCTTCTGTAGAAAGTAATCGTGTAATTGGTATGAGCGTGTCCAAAACAGTCTTACAACACAGTGAAGGCCAAGAACCATTTGTGTCTGACAAACACAGCAATATTTCTGCAAATTCTGAGCTTCACACTGCAGCGGACGACCGTAATCTTCTAGATCTTGTTCCCTTGGAGGAGGCTACTCAGATAAAGGTGCACAGCATGTCAGCATCTGGTTTGCCCGCTGATGAACAGCAATCACCCTCTCAGATTGGTTTAACGAAGGAGCACTCACCATCAAAGCCAGGACTTTGTGAACACATGACCACAGAAATTCCTAAAGCTGATGCCACTACAAATGACAGTGGTATCTTACTTGCATCTGGTGGACAAACTAGCACCTTTACAGATCATACTGCAGGTTCAAATCTTGACGGTAGCTTAGAAGAATTGCAGAGGCTCAGTGAAAGTAGAGAGTTTGTGGATGGCAAGGGTTGCAGTACAGTACATGAAGTACACACATCCGGTGATCATTCTACTGATACTGGTGCTGTTCTCACTGAAGCGGCTGATGGAGTTGTTAGCAGCCCAGAGGAGGGAATGGTTTTGTAAAAGAACAAGGTGTTGTGTGCTTTGGTGCGAGCAAGTGTCACATTATCTGTCTAGCGTTCCAGTCAACTCATCTTGGGATCTTTGATTCTAAGAATTAATTCTCTTTTTGGGGCAAAGCCATATTATTCCCATTGATGGGCAAGCATCTGTACAACTTGTTGAGGCCACGTACTTGCAGGTCGTCATATTCGCCATTTTGTGGGGCGTCTTGTGCAATCCTTTCTGTCCTTGGTAGCATGATGGCTTTTTAAGTACTTACAGAAGTAGGCGGTAAAACTCTGATTTGTTTTTCTATTGAAGGGTTTTTTGGAGATTAGGTTGTTTCATAGACGGAGTTGACTGTGAAAGAGGAGTTTTGCTTCTGACAACACATTTGGTTTATTTTTAGACCATTTTGTGTGTTGCTGTCACCAACGATTAGTTGATTGGCTTGGTATACTTTTTGAAGTTGTTTCACAGGAGGTACTGTTTAAGGTATGTGTTACCTTGCACTGGGAGAGATGTGGATACTTGCTGACCAAGGGACTCCTACATTCAAACCTACTGGTGGTTTCACTGATTTTATGAGGTCAAAGATATCCAGCCCTTCTCATAGATACTGTTTGACAGCATGCACACATACACAAGTAGTACAAGAGTCGTCTTACATAGGATACGATTTGGGCTTGGCCTTAGTTTTGCACGTGCGGCCTTTACGGTAGTAAATGAAGAGGGCGTGAGGTGACACTCAGTAAGCCTCATGTTGTAGGGAAGGTTTTTGGGAGCCTGCATTTTCTTCTGCGTTGTATTCTTTTAGGATCTGATTTAGGGGAAAGGGTACACTTGAGAGCTCTATTCCATTCAAGAAAAAGGTGAACTGGTCTGTCTGCTGTCATTTTTCCTAAAAAGCTGCAGCAATGTGACCAAGTCTATTGTCCAGCATACATGGCGTAGATAGTAGTTTATAGTATACCCATAGATGCTGGAAGTTCAAAGAACTGGATGTTTCAAGATGGTTTATGTGCTAAAAGATGGTTGGCACTATGAACAATGGTTCTTTAGGTTCCTGTCTGCAGTTTCTTTTTATGAGAAGGCCTACTTGCTGTCCCGGGTCTACGTTTACTCGCAAGTAATCTAGTTGCTAATTGAATGGATGCTGATTCATTGCTAAGTGACCAATTTGTTTATGTACAATGATAACCAAGAAGAATCATGATACATGCATGAAGTGAAACTATATACATATGTATAAAATGACTTTGAGTGCATGTGTATATGTGACGTGTATAGTGTCTACAAGGTTACAACGCCGTATATATAGTGATACTACAAGATGCAAATAGGTTAATCTCCAAAGAGTGAGGTTGAGACGATTCCAAGATTTGAGTCTAAGAGAGTGAATTGAGATTAATTGTCCTTTGGTAAATATATTTAGAAGCAGATAATCATTGGGCTATTGTTCAATTATGATTGTGCCTTTCTTTACTTCATATTGAACAAATGCTAATGCATCACAATATGTTTCAAATACTTGTGTTGGAGCATAGCCTTTAGCAAGACCGATGGAACTTTGATTCTCACATCGGGGTGACCTATTGGATGCGGGAGGATGATCCATGTTTGTAATCATTTGTGAAAATTAGATGAATTGTTGAGTTGCTATAGATGCAACTATATATTTAACCTCTGAAGTAGAGATTGCGCTACACTATATTGTTTCTTAATGGTTCAAAAAACAAAGCAACCATGATAAAGAAACAATTTCCACTTGTAGAATGCATACATAAGTGAGCTTTCCCAATTTACATCTACATATTTAAAAAACTTAAGTTTTATGAAATTGGAGTTTTGCCGTTGTTGAATTAACCAATATGAAATCTGTAGTGTTTTTCAAATATTTCAAAACCCGTGTTGCTATAGACCAATGCTTACAAGATGGAGATGCAAGATGTTGTCCAAGAAAATTTGCAACAGAAAATATCAAAACGAGTATTTAATACAACAAAATTATCATAAGCTTGGCTAACTCTCCATCACTTTGCACAAATTGAGAACTTTTGGTAGAACTCGTAAATAGTAGTAGTACACTGTGTAGAGCTCAAGCCAAAATTTTGAACAATGTACTCAATGAACTTTGACAAAGTAACAAAACACTCTTTTGACGATATCGTTAAATTTGAGTACCAAAATAGAGTGTATGTCTCAACTCCACTATGTCAAATGTAGAATACAAAACCCTCTTTACTCGTTGAAGAAAATTAAAATTGATGGAAACAAGTACGTTGCATCCACATATAGAGCAAGAATAACAAAACTATCATTTTGATGTTTAATATTAAGATCCGAAGGACAAGAGATAAATTCTTATGATATAAAAAAAGATCAATCTTCTGATATCAATGTCGTGAAGCTTGTTTGGGAGTATAAAGTGCTTGCCTGCCAAAAGATTTATCCGATTTGGTTTTGGTTTTGTAAACCCATTTGCATTTAATATGAGTACGTTGAAGCAGAAATTTAAGAAGAACCCAAGTACCTTTTGAGAGAAGAGATTCATATTCAACTTCTCTCCCCTCTTGCCATTGATCCTTTTTTGGATATTGCATCATTGTAACTGACAGAGTCCTTGCACGTAGTTAGACCATTATCAAGATTATCATAATCATAAATATAACAAGTATCATGCTCGGTATTAATTGAAAGATCAACATAAATATCAACTCTTATATCATCTTCATTCATAGTAGGTATTTGTTGTTAACCATTTAAAAAATTTAATATTATCTTTTGAACAAAGCTCAATATGACACAGAAAATGACAAGCAATGAGTAGTGACATGATATCACCATCATCATCTATGCACCATGTCCTTCCAATTTTCCTTGTAGACCATCTAATTTCCACGAGTTGCTCATTGGGAATAGCACCACAACTTACTATTACCTTCTTTAAAGATGATGCTTAAAACTTGTATCTTCGAATATCCGATATAAGCAATACACTCAAAGGTTCAAAAATGTGAGAAAAAGAATTTCGCTTGTTCAATAGTAATCTATATTTTACTAGAAAGAGTGACTCTAGAAAGATGATTTTGCACAAATACAGCTGTCAACACTACTTCAACGCAAAAATATTGAGAAAATCTAGAGTGGATAAACATACACCTTATAACATTAGGAATAGTTTGATTCTTGCACTTTGTAATGTCATTCTGCTGAGGATGATAGGGAACAATGTGCTCATGATAAATGTCCTAGTCAGTACATTATTCATTAAACTTATTTGAAACATATTCTCCACCATTGCAATATGTTCTTCACCATTGCAACTATGAAGTTTTTTGATGTGATGACCAGTATGAAGTTCTACCGTAGCAAGATTTTTCTTTCGTGAGCATGGAGATCTCAAAAGACTATAGTATGTAAACAAACAATGATGCTCAAAAGTCAGATTCTAGATTGATCTCAAGTTTGAAGAATTTGAGCCTTAAAATAGCATGAGAGAAAGAAAACCAAATCTTGGCCTAGATTCTAGACTCTAGAGTCACATAGACTATGAAAATGATGTTACCATATACATGTGGTAGTGATATGTGTGAACACACTAGGAACACCAGGGCATTTTTTTCCCTCTTTAGGAGGTTTTTTCCCCTGTGCATTATATATATGTCCATCACTCTAGGGCTATCTATCTTTCCATTGCACACTAAGTAATACACTCTCTATTGTGTGCCTTGAGATTCCTTCGTCTTCTCCAAGCTGTGTGCGTTTCTCTGCAACCCTAATTCCAACAATTGGTATCAGAGCAGGTTGCGTCCTCCCGGGCTTAGTCACCTGCAGCTCCACCAGACACCTGCTCATTTTCTCCGATTTCAGTGAGCTTTGGCGAGAGTTTGCAGGTGCCATGGGCTGTGTAAGCTCACTTTGTATGACAAGTGTGGACAAAATTTTGCAAATACAGTTGCTGATTCAAGGGCTATTTTAGATGCAAAACTTTGGCATGCACGTTTTGGTCATCTGAATTTTTCCAATTTGCTGCGTTTGCAAATCTGATATGGTTGCTTCTTTGCTACCTCTTGAAGCACCTATCAAACATGTTTGTGAAGGTTGTATTTTGGGTAAGATGTAGCGTTCGAAGTTTCCAAAGGATGGTTCAATCAGGGCCACATGCAGGTTGCAGCTTGTGCATAGTGATGTTTGTGGACCCATGCAAACTCCGTCCTTGGGCAATTATCTTTACTTCGTGACTTTCATTGATGACTACTCCAGGCATGCATGGGTATTTCCGCTTAAAGCGAAGTCCAAAGTTTTTATGTGCTTCAAACAATTTCTGGCTATGGATGAAAATGTCTCAAAATGTACTATGGGTACCCTTCGTTCCGATCGAGGGGGGGAGTATATGTCTCATGAATTTAATGCATTTCTGGCTAGTCGTGGGAAAAAACACCAATGTACAGTTCCTTATACACCTCACAAAATGGTGTTGCTGAGAGGAAAAACAAGTCACTTACGAAAATGGCACGATGTATGGTCAAAAGTCAAGCTTTGCCGCATTCTTTTTGGCTCGAGGCCATCATGTGTGCCACTTATGTACTAAACAAGTGTCCTACGAAAGCTTTGCAGTCTATTACTCCATATGAAGCATGGCATTGTAGAAAGCCTTTTATTGAGCACATCTAGTGTACAAAATATTTGAGCTCTCCTCAAAAAATCTCCTAGCTCAAACAAAACTAGTTGCATCTATATATACTTGCACACAACTTGGGAAGCCCCTTTCAATAACCTCTTTCTTTAGGTGCCCAAAAATGAACTCTTGGGACTTGTACTCCCTAGACATGTCAAAACCTTTTAGAAACACATGCCGTTAATGGAGAATGCAAGGAACTTTATGATAGGTGTTCCCTTTGTGTTTGATCATCCGTTAGAAACTACGGTGCATCCATGTATCTTCCATTTATTATGCACATCCATTATCTTATGATAAATGCATTTCACCTCATATTCCAAATTGGGTTACTAGATGATTATATCTAATAAGGTGGAGGCACATATGAAGGATCTACATGCCCAATTTCATTCACCATCCGGTAAGGGCTCCCCATTTTCTAATGAGGAGTGTCTTGTCTAGAAAATAATATGCTCGATGCAATGTTTGTTTGCTCGTATGTTTGCATATCCCATGTGTCTCCCAAACTCCCTTGGCCCACTTTCTCTTATGAACCTGACAATGATCCCACAATTACATTTTGACTTGCATGTGCACTTCATTGTGTACCCTTGGATGACAATTTCCATTCTTTGAGATACATTTTCAACCAATTCATTGAGCACAGCATCATCAAAAGCTTATGCCCTCTACTAGAAGCATCCACATGTAATCTCCTGCATACAACTTTAATGTCATTTAAGGCTCTTTCATAAGGGCGTGCACCATAGACACTCAAAAGAACCATGTGTGCCGAATGCACTGAGGGCTCCATCCCATTAATGGGGAAAAATTTGACATTTACATGTGAAATACCCTTTCCCAAGGGCCTTCGCTTGCATGACATATTGCCAATTGGTGATGCTTCTTTCAAGCATTTGCGAAAAGATCTAGAATCAAGATGAAAAGAGTGCTTTCCTAAAAATTGAAGTTTTCCCTCAAGCTCTTGATTGAGCCCTTGAGTGTTGGGATTGTGGCCTTTGGCCTATACCGACAACTTGTGTGTGAACCATCTCTTATACAGCCATAGCCCAATCATCATATGGCATGTGGACACACAACCTATCACACATGGCAGGTGAGTTGCAAAAAAGTCCAAAAGCTATTCTCAGTCACCCTATCTTTCCCCATTTTGTGGAGTCAACCTTAGATCTTTGGGAGTTGCGCCTTGAACCTTGGGAAAGATGCTTATGTGACCCTTGAGACCTCGCCACTCGAAGCTACTATATAAAATAGCCACTTCTTGTACACTTTTAAGAATATTATTAGTTTATCATTAATCAAGTTATCATTTGAGTCTATAATCTCTCCTCTCTTGCGTTGAGTAATTAGTGTAATTATTAAGTATGTGAACATGAATTCTATGCTTACCAATTCCCCTTATCATAGCCATTCTAATCACTCTCTCGATCCTCTTAATTACATACTTGATCCCTCTTTTCTATCAAGTGTTGTTAGCAATAAGCTACATAATCATGTTGCGACTCTCATAGATTTAGGGAACGTTCATTGCGAGCCACTACCCTCATCTATGAGAGGAGCACATGATTGGTAGCAACTAGTGTGTGTTTAATTTGTTGCATTTGCATTTTAGTATTCTTTTTCCATGTTTTCCAACCTAAATAAATTTCACTCAAAGCCTCATATCATTGCATTGATCTTGTTTGGAGGTAGTTCTCTCTGACATCCCTCCGATGAGCTCTCAAGCCCCATGATCCAATACTCCCACCCCATCCAATTGAATTTCTAAATATAGGTGTGTGTGTATGTGCGTGTGTGCTTTTGTGTGTGAAGCATTGTATAAGCCAAGCATAACATTTCATAGTTTGGGAGCCTTGGACAAGCAAAGGCAAGTGGCTAGTGGGTTTGACCCTTAAATAGGGGGGGTGACTCGAGTCATAAGCTCAAATTAGGTAATCCATTTTAAGGCAATACGAATGGACGTGAGAAAGCGGGTAAATTCAAATCGAGAAACTAGAGCTGTTCTGCTAGAGGGAAATCACGCGCTTGAAGTCCCAAAGGCTCCAAGCCTTTTTCTAAAGTTCAACATCAGACTTCAATCCTCATCACATCCAATTTTGGATCGTTTTTGACTATGACATGGCACGGTCCTGCGAGCGACCCTTTTAGGGGCCTTCATGCAAGCCATCTCCCAATTTCCCTTTCCAAAGGGGTCCTTCTTGTGAGCTCCGACAGAGCAATCTCACAGCCCATTCCCATGCTGCAACAGTTGCCAAGCAAGCCACAAGGGTCTTCGAGCCTTCAAGAAGAATTCAAGGTATTGAAGGGGAATTCAAAGGATCTCTAAAAAGGCGTCAAGCAAAAACCTTTGAGGAGTTTCCCTCTTACTTAGGAATCCTCAAATACGATGACTACGAGCAATAAAAAGGCTTCTTCAAGGAAGACTCCAAGTAAAGGATTTCAAGAGGTTCAAAGGAATTTTTCAAAGCAAGTTATTGTCATATAGAGCCATTTTCAAGAGGTTCAAAGAAATTTTTCAAAGCAAGTTATTGTCATATAGAGCCATTTTCTTTGCATCCGAGCACAACATCATGCATGTTTATACATCCATCATTGAGGATATTATTATGTGGAATTTGTACACAGTTTAGAAATTGGCTTTGAGATAAAAATCCAAACGCTCACAATGGGAGAGAAAAGAGGAAAATTCACTTCAAGGGAAGAGCATTGACATTAGTCGCCACATTATATCATTTTCAACAATATCTTTTAGCATTGCATCAAGTTTTGCATCCAATAAAGGTGTCAAGAAATGCTACAAGCCCGGATGGGGCATCCCTCTTCCAAGTGTAGAAGCAAAAACAACATCCAAAGAGCAGCATAATAGAAGAGATGGACGTGAAACAAGTGTCCCATGACTTGGTAGTGACAATGACAACTTGTGGGAAAAAGATGGGTGAACCTCAGCCTCATGTTTAGATTTATCTTTGAGGAGAGCTCTTGGTCTGTGTGGATAGCTTGGTCCTAAGAGACTCGTGTTTGAGGGGAGATGTCTTTGGCCTTCATTGCACCATAGTCCATTGAGTCACCAAAACCTTTGTGGTCTAGAATTTGTGGAATAACCTTTGTGGTTTGGCCTCTATGGTAGTGTGAGCTCTTTGTAGTAGGTCACTAGTGTAGTCCAAAGTCCAAGGTAAGGTTTGTTGCGATTGTGGCCTTTAGCATATATCGACAACTGCTTTGTGAACCATCTCTTCTAAAATCAACAACCCAATCATCGTGAGGGCACATGGCTGAGCACACATGGTAGGTGAATTGCACAAGAGTCCAAAAGCTATTCCCAATCACCCAACCTTTTCTCATTTTGTGGAGTCAACCTTGCCCTTTGGGAGTTGCCCCTTGACCCTTGGGAAAGATGCTTGTGTGACTTGAGAGGTGCACCTAACCACTTCTAGCTGCCATATAAGTAGCCACTTTTTGTACACACTTTAAGCATGTTGTTAGTTTATCATTAATCAAGTTATCATTTGAGTCTACACACTCTCTCTCTCTCTCTCTCTCTCTCTCTTGCATTGAGTAATTTGTGTAATAATTATGTTAACATGTATGCTACACTTGCTAATCCCCCCTAAACCTTTCATTGAGTGCTCCTTGAGAGTTGAGGTTGAGGTTTGAGTGGCTAAGCCTTAGCGCTTGAGTTTCTTACAAAGCCAACAGATGGCTTACAAACAAACACAATTGCAAAAAAAAAAAAAGCAGTCAGCAAAAAGCATTTTTACAGCCATGTGGTACATGTCTCTATTTTGTTTGAAATAAGGGATTTTTTTTTGAATGGTGATGGGAATTGGACATGGGTTTCTCTTGTTATTTATAGGGCTTACTTGTGAAAGAACTTGTACACATTAATCATATTTTGGCATAAGAAAAAACAATGTGATTGATAATATCCAAAAACAATGTGCTTGATTGAATATCCATATGTGTGCCCCTTGTCTCAAAAAGTGGTTGAGCATTTATTTAAGGGTAGATTAAATTTCACATATGAGCCTTGTTTATAACTATTCATGTTTTTGTGTGTGCCTCATGTTTAGATTTATCTTTGAGGAGAGCTCTTGGTCTGTGTGGATAGCTTGGTCCTGAGAGACTCGTGTTTGAGGGGAGATGTCTTTGGCCTTCATTGCACCATAGTCCATTGAGTCACCATGAACTTTGTGGTCTAGCATTTGTGGAATAACCTTTGTGGTTTGGCCTCTGTGGTAGTGTGAGCTCTTTGTAGTAGGTCACTAGTGTAGTCCAAAGTCCAAGGTGAGGTTTGTTGCGATTGTGGCCTTTAGCATATATCGACAACTGCTTTGTGAACCATCTCTTCTAAAATCAACAACCCAATCATCGTGAGGGCACATGGCTGAGCACACATGGTAGGTGAATTGCACAAGAGTCCAAAAGCTATTCCCAATCACCCAACCTTTTCTCATTTTGTGGACTCAACCTTGCCCTTTGGGAGTTGCCCCTTGACCCTTGGGAAAGATGCTTGTGTGACTTGAGAGGTGCACCCTACCACTTCTAGCTACTATATAAGTAGCCACTTCTTGTACACACTTTACGCATGTTGTTAGTTTATCATTAATCAAGTTATCATTTGAGTCTACTCTCTGTCTCTCTCTCTCTCTCTCTCTCTCTCTCTCTCTCTCTCTCTCTCTCTTGCATTGAGTAATTTGTGTAATAATTATGTTAACATGAATGCTACACTTGCCAATCCCCCCTAAACCTTTCATTGAGGACTTCTTGAGAGTTGAGGTTGAGGTTTGAGTGGCTAAGCCTTGGCACTTGAGTTTCTCACAAAGCCAACAAATGGCTTACAAACAAACACAATTGCAAAAAAAAAAGAAGTCAGCAAAAAACACTTTTACAGCCATGTGGTACATGTCTCTATTTTGTTTGAAATAAGGGTTTTTTTTTTGGAACGATGATGGGAATTGGGCATGGGTTTCTCTTGTTATTTATAGGGCTTACTTGTGAAAGAACTTGTACACATTAATCATACTTTGGCATGACAAAAAACAATGTGCTTGATTAAATATCCAAAAACAATGTGCTTGATTGAATATCCATATGTATATGTGTGCCCCTTGTCTCAAAAAGTGGTTGAGCATTTATTTAAGGGTAGATTAAATTTCACATATGAGCCTTGTTTATAACTATTCATGTTTTTGTATGTGCCTTTGCTTTGAGGAACAATGAAACTAGCAACCATGTAGAGTCCCACACAAAATGTTACACTTCTTTCCTCTTGTTATGGTTAGTAGGGTGCGGTGAAGAATCTATTCCTTTTCTCTTGTTGGCTCTAATATCCTACATAGTGGGAACTATCCTTACTAAATAGTCTCTAATATCCTACATGGTGGGAACTGTTCTTACTAAATACTCTCTATATAGGCCTAAATGATGATGTCAAGCATGCCTTTAATTGAGTTATTTAAGCCTACTTTGTCTTTGCATCGACTAGCATATAATATCATTATCTTGTGGGTCTTTTGTGCTTGGAGTCTCACTTAGTGCCATTAGATATCATGGTTAGAAGGTATGTATCTCTACTGAATCATTGTTGATATTAATATTGAATCATCTTAATATCAAGCATTTAGCTTGATAATAAGGCATGCCATTATTAGTCATGGTTAGACATGCAACAACAAGAGGCAACTTGCAATCAAGGCCTATTTACTGAAATCTAGCTACAACGTATCTTTGGCAAATAGCCAACATAGTTGTGTGTCTTGGCCCTTTAATATCAGGAAATATTTAACTGCGTGGAGTGAGTGTCTAAAAATGAGATTCACAAGATGAGATTGCAACAATTGATCAAGAGTTTGAGCACACCTTCACTAAAAGTTCTAAACAATCTTGTCAAAATTTGAGTTGGGAACCTCTAACTTTAATTGTTCCACCTAAATAGGTTAGTTAGTATGCATTGCACAATAAATTGAAAGGTTTCTCCTCAATTGGTCTCTCAAGAGAATTGGAGTAAGGAGCTTAGACACTAGGCATATTCCTTGCATCTTTTATTGTTACTTAAGCATAATATTTTAATGGGGGATAGTACTCCTTTATAGCGATTGTGTTCAACGGGGACTAAATGTATCCTCTGAGTAATCTTAAGGATCATCTGAGGCTTAACCTATGAAGATATTTGTACATATCTCCAAGATATGTTGACAATTGATCAGTCCTCCACTGGCATTCGTATTGTAACATGAATCATGCTATGTCATCACCTCCAAATTGGGCTAAGTTAGTTTTGTTCACTGCTTTTAATGGTCTATTTAATTTTTTAGAGAATTTTCTATCTAGGTATCATTTCCTGAAATTATCTCTTCTAGGGGATGAATAGAGGGGGGAGTGTGTGGATGGGTTGTGTGCTTGCTCTAGTGTCCTACCTATCGGCAACTATCCCTAAAATAGCTACAATTTTCATTGATATAATTTCTCATAGTGTGCATGTAGTGTATTTGGCTATACAAGTTTACTCTCATTGTATTTTCAAGCATATCATACAATTATTTCATTAGTTTCTTGTGGCTTTAGTATTTTTGTGTGTGTGTGTGTGTGTGTGTGTGTGTGTGTGTGTGTGTGGTTCTCTCTCTCACTCTTACTTTCCAACACACTATCATGGCTCATGAGTAGAAATAATAATTGCAGCGAGAGTTTAATAATTGTAGTACTAGTATTATTCCTCTTATCATTATGCATCTAGCTCTAGTTTTGCATTATGAGCTATTATTCCCTATCTAAGTACATTAGTGTATTTTGAGATGGTGGCTGCTCTTAGTTCATAATGTTTGGGATTTGAGCACATCGCTTGAGCTCAACGTCATCACAGTCATGCCATCGGAATTCAACGTCATCATAGTCATGCCCATCGGAATTCCTTTGGTGTCTTGAGCACTACCAACTTGGTTTACAACAACAACAACAACAACAACAACAACAACAACAACAACAACAACAACAACAACAACAACAACAACAACAACAACAACAACAACAACAACAACAACAACAACACGCACACGCACACGCACACACACACACACGCGTGCGCACACACACACACACGCGTGCGCACACACACACACACACACACACCAGACTCTATGGTGGCTTGATCACCACCATTCGCCATATTTGATCACACTTAACAAACCATGGTCTTTATTAGTTTAATACCCTAATACAACAAGGACTATGGACGCCATTGTTGGGGTAATGGGAAATATGGCCAACCAAAGATACCCATAGTAACTCATAGCTAAACTTATTCTTATATTGAATATGAATAAGGAATTAACGAGCGTTTTCTCACTACGGACTCCACCATACAATGTGTACTCTTCCTCATCGCATGCATGCATCCGCACTTACACTCCTTTCAACTAGCACCAAGCTTGGAAATTCCGGTCCTCTTCTTATTGGGTGACCTTTCCCTCCAATCAAAGCTAAGGCTTGTAGACTTAGGTGAGCTACACAAATAAGAATTGAAATGAAAATCTATTCTATGTATTGTGCAGAGAGTGTAGTAGGTGAAGAGCTCACATAGTGGGAAATTGGCAAGCACAAGAAGTAGAGCACATACTCATCGCATATGAGTTTGAGTGTTGAGCCTTTTTGTTTGAATTAGTGCACGCACATTTTCAAGGTGGGTATTGATTTTGGTTGCTATGGTAGCACACTCCTCATGCAGAGATTATTCCCAATAGGTGGCTTGCAATTTTACCCCCCTTTTGAAGCCATTTTCTCCCCCAAAATCTCCATTTGATTAGCGTATCAAAAGAAAAATTTTTGATAGCTATTTTGGATCTCAAATGAGCCTATACATCACTTGAGCAGGAGACAAAGACAAGTTCTTGACACCGACGGGGATACGCGCGCGCACGTGCACACACACACACACACACACACACACACACACACACACACACACACACACACACACACACACACACACACACACACACACACACACACACACACACACACACAGATAGATTGAATTATCATACATGGAGGTCAGATATGACCTATGGGACCGAAAACAACGCATTACAAAAAGGTTCCTTCTAAGAGATGGGATTGTCAGATACATCTCAGTTAAGGACCGAGGGTCCATTGAGGGTGAACAAAAGACAAAACTCTAAAAACCTAAGGGGGGGGGTTGAGAGGACATAAATATTTTGGAGTACAAAACTCCTGAATAATGGCTTTACCTTCTCAATAAACTGCCCACTTTCCTGCCGTGCGGGCTGCTCGCACCTTTTGTAGTTCTACCTTCTTGTGCTTGAGTTGACAGGGGGTAAGATCTTTTGCAAACCAAATTTTAGTGCCCTTGAGAAGCCTTGATTGCTCAAGGAATTTAATTTGGTCCACTTTGGTCTTGAAAGTGAGGATCACATGATTGGTGCAATGCTCATGTGTGATGGAGTCGATTGTTCCTGGATCCCATTCTATCATGTGGGTTTTGTTGTTTGGATGCGGGCAATGGATTTGTGGTTGAGGTCTCCCTCCCCTTTCCAGTCACTTGGCAGCCCACCAATGCAAACATTGACGGCAATATCCTCTTGTTGTTGTCCTTCGTGTAGCGTGGATGCCACACGGTCATCAACCTTGTGGGTGATGGCTTCTTGTACTTGATTTTTGACCGCCTTTGTAAGGGTGGTCTCCACTTCTTCCTTTTTTTTGTCAAACTTGGTTTGCATCTGTTCCATTTCTTTCTTTTGGTGGTTCTCCACTGCGATTAGCCGGGTCTCAATGATGGTTTCAACTCGTCATTCTCCTTGCAGAGCCTTTCAACTTCATGCTGAAGGCGGATAGTACTATCCGTTTTAGGGGGTGTTCTCACGATCCTCGCAAAGGTGGACTTGCTTCGAGATGAGGCACGAGTGGCCCATTCGGGGGAACATACCCTTCACTATTGAAGGTAAGGGGTTTT